>NC_046662.1:105658311-105681510 GCF_010883055.1 Belonocnema kinseyi
AAAATTGACCCTTAAAGGATCTTAAATTGACCTCAATAGGACCTTTTTGGTAAGACACATGATATATTCGAATTCAGCGGTCCAAAAAATATACATATAATTCTTTCAGATTTTTTTCTTGATTCACCGCGTTTTGACCTTCAAATGACCTTGAACCTGACGCGATAAAAGTCGAAGGACGCCAGATTTGTATTCGGCGACCTCGAAAACCATAGTAAGCCCGAGCTAACCTCAGAATACATGTTTAAGAGTGTCAAGTCTCTCGAAAATACAGTTGGTGGGTAGTGGTGTTTCCTATATTTGTAGGGGGGGGGGGTGGCGTGTGGAGGGTAGTCCGTTTAGCGTGCAATCGACTCGGGATACTTATAAGATACTACCATGATTTTTTCAGATTTTTTGGTCCAAAAATAAATTAGGCCAAAAACCGGCCTTACCGACCCTCCCCCTTTGTAGATAGTTTAAATTATTTACCCATGACACTTAGTGGTCTCCTCAAAGCATTTGGACTCATTGGGGAGGGCATAAAAAAAGGAACATTTCCACATTTTTTTAATAGATCAGAAAGTGATTCATATGTCGGTCCTTTGCCACCGGTTGAGGACTACTCTCCCGATACCATGACAATCGAGGCTCGTAAAGAATTTTACGAGTAATACAATTCATGCAAAGACCACTACTTTTTCGATTTTCAAAAGGAGATTAAAGCCTATTTTGTGAGCGATGTTACTATACTTCGTCGCGCATGTCTTTCATTTAGGTCTATTTTTATCAAATGTGGTAATGTGCGTCCTTTTAACGAATGCGCAATCATAGCTTCTACCTGTTCAAGAGTCTACACAAAAAATTTTCCTTGCCCTAAAACCATAAGTATTATACTCAATGGCGGTTACAGACGAGCAATTAATCAGTCTGTCTAGGGAAACTCCTGATGCGCGATATGAAAGTACCTGTGCCGCCAGTGAAAAAATACAAAAAAACGGTTACTTATTGATCGAAATTTGGGAGTGTCAATACGATAAAATAAAGAAAAATTCACCCCAGATCCATTAATTTAAAAAAAATCACCCATTGCTGCACCAAGATGCTTTAAACCCTCGCAACGCGTTTTTCGGAGGTCGCACGGGAAATACCATTTGCTATTTTAAGGAGACAAGAAACGACAAAATAAAATATATTGACGTTTGCTCTTTATATCTTTTTATTTCAAAAATAGGGAAATTTCCTGTTGAACCTCCGAGAATTTATGTGGGAGATGAGTGTAAGGGTTTAGCTGCTCCAAATTATACACGGAAAAATTTAGTTGCTTAAAATTTAGGCGATTATTTAAAGAATCTTGGACAGAGAGAAAAGTCTTCAAATGTTTCAATGCCTTTGAAGAAATAATAAAAAACTATTTATGAGATGTACAATAAAGTCTACTAATATTACAAAACTGAGTCGCAGAAAAAAGTCGAGTAATTCTTATGATAAAGTATTTTATGAACTAAGCGATCTTCTCTAAGAAATACTCTAAAGGTTAACAATATTTGAAAGAGTTTCTCTAGAGTTTACATGACAGTCGAGGAATTTCAAAGAGATAGAATTTAAAACTTAGTTTGGTACATTATAGTATGGAGTTGATCAGATGTTATATTATTTTAAACGGAGTTTTAGATTTCTTGCTAAAGATAATTTAAGAGATTAGAAATGAAAGAACTGAGACACCTTAGCTTATAGAACTTGGTCGACAGTTGCAGAAAACAAGAGGTGATCCGCACCAGTGTTCACGTAGAATGTTCACTTCTGATATTTTACATTTTAACTGAATTAGAATTGAATTTTGTAGACAGCAGATTTTAAATTTATATATTTCTAATTTTAGGATCTTCGAAAGGAATAAAAAGTTTAGAATGTACCGCCTCTTCAATGAACTAAATTTTTTTTAATTTATTACTTAAAAACCGTACAAATTTAAGAAGCCTAAATTTTACGAATTTTACGAGCACTCAATTATGATGAACTGAAGACTTGAAATCTTTTCATACTCACAGCTCATAATTTGAATAAAGAATTTTAAAGCTTCATACATGAGAAAAATTCCTTTAGTAAACAAACAATAGAATTATTCATTTAAAAATATGAATACTTTTCAAAGGATTTTTGTCAAAAATCTGGGTTGTGCGGAAAGTAATTTCTCCCACATTTTTCAAATCCTTTAAAATCTTTTGAAATACCTAGACCTTTTTTTAAGATTTCTAAAGTACTTTGGGATTTTTTTAAATAACCCTACCAACATTTTTTTAATTCGTTGAAACTCCTGTAAATTAAAAAAAATAAATTAAAAATTCCTTGACACCTTTTAAAAGATCCTCAAATAATTAAAATCCTTAAAAACATTTTGAAATCTTCTGAAATTGTTTAAAGCTTCAGATTGAAATTTAGAAAAGAGAACATTTTCAAAACGTTAAATATTGAAATGATTGTAGATAAGAGTTTTGAAAATGGGATTAATAAAAATTCAAACCTTTCAGAATTGAAGTTTCCAAAATTTGCAACCATTCTATAAGAATAACTTTCAAATCGATGGCATTCAAGTCTTCAAATTTTTTATTGTAAACTTGGAAGCTTATTCATAAAAAATTAATAATCACAAATAAATTGAAAGCGTTCGAAATTGCAATATATGTTCTTAAATTGGACAATCTGTAAATTTTGGAATATTAAATTTCGAAAGCTTTGAATTTTTATTGATCCCATTTTTAAAACTCTAATCTACAAGAAATATCAAAAGATATCAATATCAAAAGATTTTTTAGGAATTTTAAATATTTGAGGATGTTTTAAAAGATGTCAAGGAATTTTCAATTTATTTATAATTCACAGGAATTTCAAAGAATTAAAAAATGTTCGAAGGATTATTTTTAAAAAATCCATAGTATTTTAGAAATATTAAAAAAATGTTTTAGGTATTTCAAAAGATTTGAAAAATTTGAGTGAATTTTAAATGATTCCAAGGAATTTTAAATTGATTAAAGTATTTAATATGAGATTTTAAAGGATTTGATATATTGCAGGATATTTTAAAAGATTCCAAGGAATTTTCAATTGATTTCAATAATTTCGAATGAGATCTTAAAGGATTTGAAATATTTCAGGATTTCAAGGAATTTTCAAAAGATTAAAAATATTTCAAGAGATTTGAAAAGATTTGAAAGGATTTTCAACATTTGAGGATGTTTTTAAAGATGTCAAGGAATTTTCATCTCATTTTTATAATTTTAAGGAATTACAAAGAATTTTAAAGAATTACTTTGAAAATCTTTTTAAAAAAAGTCAAGGTATGTCCAAATATTTTGGAGGTGCTGCAGTATCTAAGAGTATTTAAAAATTTACAAGGAATTTGCAATTGATTAAGCTTATATAATATGAGATTTTGAAAGATTTAATATATTTTAGGATATTTTGATAAACTCCAAAGAGTTTTAAATTTATTTCAATAATGTAGCATGAGATTGTAAAAGATTTGAAATAATTTACAGTATCTTTAAAATTTCAAGGAATTTTCAAGAGCTTTGAAAATTATCAAGAGATTTCAAAAGATTTTTAAGTATTTTAAATATTGGAGGATGTTTAAGAAATCTTTAAAAGGTCAAAATTTACGAAATTTAAATTAGACCAAAATCCAAATTAAAAATCCCATTTAACGTCTAGTAATAAAATTGATGCAACACAATGAATAAACGAAAACCAAAAAAAAAACAAAAAACCCTATTGTAATATCTCTTTTTTATTTTTTTCTGAAAATTTTATTTTATTAAAATTTTTTTTAATTTCTTTTTCAGATTAAAATAGGGTTTTTTTGGTTTTCGTTTATTCATTGTGGTCCAAATTTGGTCGTTGGATTCTCGTTTTGTTTAACAGGATTTTGCATCTTTGAAAGGTGTCAAGGTGTTTAATAAAAATTTGAAGGTTTCGAAATATTTGAGAGTATTTTAAAAAGTTTCAAGGAATTTTCAATTGATTACAGTAATATAGTATGAGATTTAAAAGGATTTGATGTATCTTAGGATATTTTAATATATTCCGAAGAATTTTCTGATGATTTCAATAATTTACTACAAGATTTTAAGGATTTAAAATATTTTAGGGTATTTTAAAAATTGCAAGGAATTTTCAAGAGCTCTGAAAAATTTCAAGAGGTTTTAAAGTATTTTAAATATTTTAGGATGTTTCAAAACAGTCCAAGGAATTTTCAATTAATTTCAATAATTTAATGCCATTTCAAAGAATCTTAACGATTTTTTTCAAGTTTTCTGATTGAAAGTGGAACTATTATGTTAACATTTTTTTAAAATGATTTATCAATTTAGTTTAAATAGTACAGAATTTAGCTTTTTGGATGATGATTTAACTTTTTGTTTAAAAAATAAATTATTTTTTTAAAATTTATGTATTTTATTCAAAGTTTATTTTTTTGCAGAAAACTAATTGTTTTAGTTGAAAGTTTAACTATTTCTATTAAAAGTTAGTCAGCTAGTCATTAATATTAATATAATATTTTATAATTATAATATTAACATAAATAATATATATATATGTAATAGTAATAATATCCATATTATCTACAACTGAAAAATATAACCTCAAAATTGTCGCATACATGAAATTAAGAATCTCGCGAAAAATTAAAATCGCCAATTTCTTTCAAATGTGAGTCGGGATATTAATAGAAGACCACCGAAGTTTTCCACAGCTTTCATATCGGTGATCATCGTGCAGCAGAAGACCTGAGAAAACCGAAAACCGAAGATCGAGTCGTGCATTTTCGGCTTAAACGAGAACTTACAGTAGTGATCATACACCTTCCGTTTTGCGGCTCCCAAACGGTAGGTATGTTGAGATTAAATTTCTAGCTCGATCTGCAGCTCTGAATAATATTACAAATTACATTACAATTGAAAGAATAACTGAATAAGCTTTCTAACATTTTCGTACCTATAATATTGTTAAGTACAGTTAAATTACATCCAAAATCAATAAAACATTTTGTTTACACAAGCTTTCTTAACAGTGACACATTCTCGGGGCTTTTCATACTACAGACACGGCTCTGATTCTCACAAGCGGTGAAAGAAACACCTAGTGAGTATATAAGGGCCGTTCGAATATTGACATTCAGCGTGCGAAACCTGCATTAGTCCGACAGTGTGTACAGCGATATACTATATGTGGCAGTATTAAGTTAGTTTAGTATAGGTTTGCGTATAAGCCATAAAGTCGGGTATGCTGCAAAAATATTGTATGCATGCATGGGTGTGTGTGTATATGCATAGAGGCGTAGGTGTGTGTTGAACTTCTGACGCTATGAATAATTTTTGTTTTGTTTCCTTTCTTCTCGATTTTCTTCGACTGTCGCTTAGGCTCTCGTCAACTGGATTAGAAATTTGATATCGCTGTTTATTTAAACTCTGCAATTAACATTGTTTACTTCTTCTAAATTGTTTCATATTTTCTAGATAATTATTAATCACATTCTTCAACAAGGAAGTTTCAAAACTTTATTCGACTTCTTCTCGTATCCGAGACTAATACACAAAGTCGACGAATTTTTAAGCGACTAATTTTTTCCGTGTACGTATTTAAAACAAATTGATGGTTTGATCAAATGCCGTGTAATTCCACCTCGCAATTTATACAATCCAGTGTTTTTTTCAAATATCCGCCTATTTAAATTCTCACTTTTTAACATTTAGAATATATGAAGCAGACTATAGTTTCTTTTCGAATAAAAAAATATAATAAGCAGCCTCAGTAGCGAAAAATTCAGAAATAGTTTTAATAAAAGTGGTAGCGGTAATTGCGGTAATATTAAGGGTAAAGGTTCTCTAGCATGAACGTCTGTCATCAAACTGAAGGTAAGTCTATCCTTTACATTTTATTCAAAAAAGTATCCCCGGAAGCGCGGGCAGGCTGGCTGGCGGGCCCGGACCGCGGGCGCTGAAAATTAGCTTATATCAGCGCCACCGCCTCGCGACGGCCAGGGTTATAAGCTCATTACCCTGGCCGCTGCAACTAGGTGTATTAGCTTTTTCGCCTGGGTGGCATGCGCGCGGGGGAAAATATAAGCTCATTGATGTACATATTGGTTTAGTTTTGACATCACACTTTACTATTATCTTTAATACAGTAAAAAATCAGATAAAAGGGGATTACACTGTGCCCGGTAATAAGCGTAGAATAGAGAAAAATGAATATTTTCAGATTTCAGCGCAAAAGTGAAGTTTATTCTATTATTTTGAATGCGCAATTTTTCCATCTGTCTTAAATGCCACAATAAGAATAAGATAACTGCTAAACTTATTCACTTCTATTTCCATAGCGACTGCGCCACAGTTTTCCATTCTCCCAAAGAGAACGTGTTATCAATATATTTCATTCCTTCTAATTGTACCTGTAACGCACCTCACAGAGATATTTTTTATTCCTCAGAAGTGGTCATATTTTGATTTTATTTAATTCCTTCTAATAATTTCACAAAATATGTGTAATAATTTGTTTTATATCCTTCATGCGGAATGCAAATTCTGAAATTTTAATTCTCACCAATTCAACTCTGCCTCTCTAAAGTTAAAATTATTTAAATTCACACATTCACATAGATTTCTTTGTTGTATTTTTAAGACGTTTGAATAAATTATCAAAATATAAATAAATATAAATTTGAATATTTTTCGAATTTAGAAGTTACAAAAAGATTTAATAATGAAAAATAGGTTACATAAAAGCTTGCGTTAAATTTTACTGAGTCGATTTAGAGGAATAGGATTTGCTCTTTTTCTGTTTCCGTTGGGGGATTTTTAGACGGAGGAAAAATCGCGTATTCATAGGAATACAAATTCTTAATTTTTCTGAATTCAACGCTTGTTACCGGGTGTAAATTATTTATTCTTCAACATGGATTCAAGGTAGAAACATCCATTTACGTCTCCAATTTCTGGTCCAACGGGCTGCGGTAAAACGGTTTTTGTGAAAAATGTCTTCAAAATATTGATTTAATGTGCCATGTTGTATTTTCTTGTATAATTTTATATTACTCAGAATGGCAGTCATCCTTTGAATTTCATCAAGGCTTATCTCAAGCATCAGTCTAAAGCAATGATCCTGGAGGCAAACTTGTAATTATAGACGATCTTATGCGTGAAATGTCAAATAACACAGTGGTCAATCTTTTCACCAAGGGAAGTCATCACAAAAATTTATATATGATTGTAATGGCCCAAAATATTTTTCACCAGGGATATGGTCAACGAGATATTTCCTTAAACGCTAATTACATTGTAGTATTTGAAAATCCGTAAGACGGAGCGCACACTCAACATCTCGCTAGACAGGTATACCCTGAAAATAAACTATTTCTACAGGAAGCTTTTTATGACGCAACCTCTACACCGTGGAGCTATCTCCTTATGGATTTAAAACAATCTACAACAACAACAATTCACCATTTTTGTTACCTCAAAAACACCTGGAAATGCATTTTCCAGACTCGACGATGTGATGAGTAAAATGTTGTACTCTCCATTATACACTGATGAACGTGAAAAGTTGATATTATATCAGCAGGTTTTACAAAGGTTTTTGTCATTTTCCGATGAAGCGAAAAATTTGATTGGAAAAATGAAGGAAATGAAGGATACTCTTGATGACAAATTAAACAGTGCTCAAAATGAAATGACGAGCCTGAATGAACACGACGATTATTTAACTCTATTCATTTCAAATATTATTGCCTCTGGGCCAAAAACTTATATGGAGAAGAGTGAATATTTGCTTGAAAGATTACAAGCACTAGAAGTTGAAAATAGAATAAAATGGGATAAACAGGGTGTTGTATTTATGGACGGAGAACGTGTCGAGAAATCAAATATTTCAGATTTAGTGACTGAGGCTATTAGGTATGGGAAATCAGTTGTGCCAGGAAGACGTCAGTATGAAAAGTTTCATCAAGGAATTAAGACACCTAAAGAAATAAATCTCCAAAATGCTGCTGTAGCTTGTGCAAATATACAACAACGATTTGTAAGAGAAGCTGGTCGTAAAGAAGTACCTAAATACAGTGTGGATGATGTTGTACGCATCAGTCGTGCTAGAAACATTTTTGCAAAAGGATATGAAGCTGGCTGGACAGAGAAGCTGTTTGTTATTAAAAAGGTTATCACCTGGAGAACATATGCACCTATCTTATACGAATTGAAAGATTTAGCTGGAGAAGATATTGATAAAATTTTCTACGAACAAGAATTGGCTGATGGTAAAAATAAGGACGTAGAAAACAACAAATTCACTGTTCAAAAGGTGATTCAAACAAAGGGTCACGGAGCTAAGAAACAGCTTCTTGTAAACTGGGCTGGGTACCCTGACAAATTCAACTCGTGGATACCAGCTACAGAGCTAAACACTCTACAATGAATGACGAACATCAGTTTTATCTCATTTTACGAAGTGATAGTAGTATAAAGTATTTTTCACAGGATACAATCACTCACTTTATCACACAAATTCCACATCGAAATCGACTTCATGGCCGCTTGGTGGTCGGACTCACAGAGATACAGTTTCCACGATCATTTCTACAGGTGTGAGGTGAAGACAGCATGGAAAATCAGATCTCAATTGTACCATATTCAATTTGAAAGAAAATAGGTCTCATTGAAAAATTTTTAATTGAAAGTGTTCGAGTAAACGAGTATGGTAGTGTCGATTTAGACATCCGAAAATTCTGACAAACCACGCGACAATAATACCATTTCAGCTGATGAAGGTTTTAAACTGGAAATGTTTAGAGGAAAGTGGAAACGCCTTATTACATCATTCTTTCCAGCGGGAGTTTACTCACAAATGGATGACCTCATATATGCTATAAATAATACTCCCGTAATAAACAAACATGTAGTCGTTAAACAAGAAAAGAGAAACTATCATTATATAACGCTGGAAAAGATGTGTAGTGAGGATTTTAAGATTACCGGTCGTCACTTTCTTTTAATCAGTGAGAAGATATCTCAAATTCTAGGTTTTACACCTTATAACCTTTATATTCCTATTCTTAATACTTTATTCTGTGCAATCGAAATAGATATAAGGGACCATTTAGGATTTGCTGTACCATTTGAGCTTGGCACGTCAATCGTGGCACTTTATTTCAAACGGATTGCGTAAACATGAGCTATTACACAGATTACTATACATCTTAAGTCAGAGGTAGAGGCATTTTCAAAATTTACATTGGCTCTCCATATCAGAGAGGACATGGTATAGGTAGTTTTCTCGTTGGCCTGTTTCTACGAGATTTACCCTTTCTCACAAGTGGGCTAAAAGTAGTTGGAAAAGAAGCACTGCGCCATGGACTGAATGTTCTTGATGATGTGGAACATAACATACCATTAAAAAAGGCTGCAAAAACACGACTCAATGAGGTTGGAAACGAATTGAAGAGAAGAGCCATGGAAAAAGTGAAAAGCCTGATGAACGGATCGGGATATAAATTGACCGGAAAGAGGAATAATCTTCAGTCACTCGGCGTTCGCAGCGTGTTGAACATCGCGGGAAAACCTCGTAGAAGAAATAAAAAGGGTGGAAAAATAAGAAAGAAGAGGAAGAAGAAAACGTTAGTCAAGAATAAGAAAAGTAAAAAATGTAAAAGAAGAGCACGGCCAAAAAGTACAAAAAGATCGGTAATTGATATCTTTGGAAACAAGCAAAAATGTCATTTTCACACTCACACTGACACTTGTACGAGTGCATGGAATCGGAATAAGATCCCTTTTCACTACCTCCAAAACAAACATCCATCGAGGACTCTCAATAGGTACACTATAATCCAGTTTCATCTCTCGCGGATGACTCACCCATCGAGTTTATAGTTCCAGGTCAGGTGGATGAGTACATTGATCTTGCACATAAACTTCGAAGTGTAAGAGTCAAATTAATCACTTCTAAAAAACTGCAGAAAATACTTCGAGTGTAGAATCCGTTGGTTCTGTCAACAATTTACTGCATTCTATGTTTAACCATTTGGATGTATACTTAAACCAGAAGCCTGTCTCGGCACCAAATAATGCATATGCATACAGAACGTATATTGAATCTCTGCTCAACAATGGCCAGCAGCGAAAAAAATTCGTCTCACATCAGCATTATGGCTTGACGATACAGCAGGTAAAATGGATGACCTCACAACGCAAACCCAGGGTCTCGTCGATCGACGAATTATACTGGGTGAAGGAGGAAAAATTGATCTGATTGGTCATTTTCACAGTGATGTTTTTAATCAGGATAAATTTCTCTTGAATGGTGTTGAACTTAGAGTGCGACTGGTGCGTTCTAAGGATGCTTTTTCTCTTATGGATCCTACTAATCGGGCTTATTTCTATATTGAAGAAGCATTTCTTTTTATTCTGCGTGCAAAAATCAGCCCTGGAATTCTACTTGCACACGCAAAAGCTCTTTCTTAAAGTACGGCTAAGTACCCACTCACCAGAGTAGAGGTTAAAACATTCACAATGCATTCTGGTGTTCAAAGTGAAACTCTCGATAATGTTATACTCGGCCAACTACCTAAAAGGATCATAATTGGATTTTTCAAAAATGACGCATTCAACGGTCATCGTGGTAAAAACCCCTTTCACTTTAGACACTTTAATATTAATAATTTCTCTCTCTCTCTCTCTCTACGAGGATGGTACGCAAATCCCGTCAAAGCCTTTGCACCAGATTTTTCAAAAGGAATGCTATACATTGATGCTTATCATACTCTGTTTTCCGGAACGGGAATTAATTTTATGAACGAGAGAAATAATATTGGTCGTTTTTATTACGCAAATGGATACTGCCACTTTGCATTTGATCTTACTCCTGATCTTTCTGCAAATTGTCAATCACACTGCTCTCTCGTTAAACGTGGCAGCCTACGCACTGAGCTTCTTGTAGAAGAAACACTACAACAAACTATGAATTGTATTGTCTACGCAGAATAAGACAATGTCTTGGAAATTGACGCGTCCAGGCAGGTTATAATAGATTAAAGCGGTTAAAACCTGCACAGATCTGCATAAATCTGTTTAACAGAACCGGTTTTCAACATCAGTTGAACATGGAGGGGGAAAAACGACGAATGTGTACCTGAGTATATAAGGAGCTCTGTTCAGTTGGTTGTAGTCTCTCCTAAAGGTATCTTTATCCTCACCTCTACTCTTGAATATAAAACAATGTACAATATAATCGACATTCAAGGCTTTCGAGATAAAGATGACCAGTTTATACGAAAGGAAGTGGCGGTTGTTGCTGTTGACCATAAATACATAGCCCATTGGATTTCTGGACCACCATATCTCTTTGCTGAACTTGCTGCATGTTCAAAATCACAAAACAACTAACTAACCTGTCATTATCATGGAATTGATTGGTTCGATGGAGATATCCCACTGAAGTTTTTACATTCAAACCTTCGAGAAGTTGTCAAAACTGTGCCATAGATTTACACACCTGGTCGGGAAAGAGCCTCGCTTTTACAGAAAATCACCAGCAAAAAAACATCAATTCGGAAGAAGTAAACTGTCCAACCTTCAAAAGACTCGACGACAGGAATTCAGTTCCAGATAATACTGAAGGTAAGACTAAATCTTTAGATAAGACAACTGATTCTAAGCCTTGTCCTCACGAGATTGTTGATATTAAATATGAAAAGTTTAAAGATATTGCAGGCAATTCAGATTTTACAAGTGCCATTTTACAAGAGAAACCTACTTCTACAGTTACGGGATACCGCCTCTTATTCCTTAACATCTTCACCGTCTACGTAGAAACTCTAGCCTCTACAGATGGAACACCAAACAAATACAGAGTACCTTTTCAGATGTTTGTGATCAGTTTTGCCATGTTTCATCGTCATATGTGTAATGGTGGTACTTTGCGTCATTTCATTGATATTTTTACGGACAATCTATTAGATAATGATCGCATTGTGGTAAACTTTCACAAAAGACTTTTAGACAAGTATAAATTTAAATGGTTAGAGCTCCGGAAACTAAACCAGGCGGTAGACATGTTTGCTCACTACGAAATAAAAATCGGTTTGATTCGTGTACAATCATGCTCGACGAAATGTGCTACTTTGTACCACCGTCCAAGTTTACTCTTATTTATATAATAGAATTAAGAATTTAGATGTCATTTTTTCACTACGTTTCTCAGATACCTATATTTATATTGCTATAATTAAGAATCTAGATGTATTTTTTTTTAATATCAATGAAAAACAATTGTAGTTAAGAAAATAATGGTTTAATTAATCCACCTGTCCCCTAACTATTTAATATTAAAAAGTACATTAAAGAATTTTTTAAATAAATAATTTTTATGCTTAAAATTTCTTACATCAAAACATTAGATTAGATATAAGGCGCTTTATTTATTTTCTAAGTCTCACTCCCTAACCCTACAATTTCAAAGCCTTCACACCCCACTCCAGCTTTCCCATATTACATGTCGTGGCGGATTTCCCCACTCCAAATTTTTCATAGTACCTGTCATGGCGGGCCTCCCACTCCAACACCTCCATAATACATGTCATGGCTGATTCCCCCCCCCACTCCAAATTCTCCATAGTACCTGTCATGACGGACCCCCTACTCCAAATTCTCCATAATATCTGTCATGAGGATTTCCCCCACTCCAAATTCTCCATAATAACTGTCGTGGCGAACCCACACTCTAAATTCTCCATAATAACTGTCATGGCGAACCCCCCACTCTAAATTCTCTATAATAACTGTCATGGTGGACCCCATACTCCAAATACTCCATAATATCTGTCATGGCGGACCCCCACTCCAAATTCTCTATAATATCTGTTATGATGAACCCCCTACTCCGAATTCCCCATAGTGTGCACTATGTACTGACATCGGTAACGACGCCGAAAACTATGAAGGAAATGAGTTCCGAAACGACACCGGAAACAAGATCGGAATTTGGGACCGGATACGACGTAGTTTCCGGCGTCGTTTACGAGTTCGGTTCCGCCGTGAAAATTTTTTTTCAATATGTACTTATAACTATGATATACTGAAAAAAAGATTACTTGTACCAAATGAATTTCACTTGGCTGAAGTAAGTGAAACACCCGTTTATTTTCAAAGAAATATTTACTTGAGGCAAATAAATATAAGTACTTTGATGAAAGCAATTATTTATTTCAGTCAAAGAAATTTCAAAAGGATTAAGTTAACATGTGAAGCAAAAAAATATCCGACAGATAGTCGGATGTAGTACATATTTACTTAAATTTTCAACTGGATTCTTTCAGCTTAAATTATAATTAACATTGTTATTATTATACATATTTGATTTAAACAAATCAGATAATTAAAAATCTTGATGAACCTTAAACAGAAAATTAGATGAACAATCCACCTCCAGCAGGAATTGAACTCGCGTTAAAAAATTCTTTATTTCATTTAAATAAATGTTTATTTGTTATAAATAATTAAATTCTAGCAATGAAATGAAATTTTTTTTTAACTAGATATTTATTTAAACACGATATTTTGTTGATCTAAATGAATGCTTCATTGTTATAAATGAATGAGATTTTTGTAACAAATAAATGTATTTTCAATTTAGTTATTATTATTTTAAATTAAATCATTACTTCTTTGATTTAAATTAACCACAATAATTCATTCAAGCATGGATAAATTATTGATTCAAATGCGTCCGAATCAATTCAACGAATCGAATTCATTTCTTTGGATCAACTGCAAAACAGAATTTTTGGAACAAGTGAATGCATTTACTTGTTCCAAAAATTTTGTTTTGCAGTGAGCAAATAATATTATTATTTAATTTAATTTATAATATTTATAATTTATCACAATAATAATGATAAAAGTCAGTTGTAGGAAAATGAGTAAAGAAATAACTATAGAAAAATTCTTTGCGTTTGAAAAATTCAAGTTACTATTAATATTATTATTATGTCATAATGATTTATTTAATGAAATAAATCATTAAAAAACAGAGTTCATACATTTATACCATTGAACCATTCAGTTAGATTAATCAGATATTGTGTTTAGATAAATATCCATTTATTTAGTTGAAGGAAACATTTTACTTGATTACTAGCGTTAAATTATTCATAAAAAATAAACATTTATTCCAACGAAGAAATTACATTTTTAAATCGAACATTTAATAATTTGGCGTCATTTTTTCAATCGAATCTTTCTTTAGATTAAAGAAATGTGTTGTTATATTAAATATCCATGTGTTTGATTTGAAGAAATATTTCTTTGGCATTTATAGTCAGGATTAAATGTGGCTTTCTGCATTAAAATTTCAATGTTAAGATAGTGTCGTGGTTATCGCTGTGGACTTCACCCTCGTCGGACACAAGTTCGATTCCTGCTGGAGGTGGGTTTTTCATCTAATTTTTCTGTTTCAGGTTCATCCAGATTTTAAATTATCTGATTTGTTTAATTTAAATATGTATAATAATAACAATGTTAATTATAATGTGATGTGAAAGAATCCAGTTGTTCATTTAAGTTTTCTTTTAAAGTATTTTTTTCTTTCAAATGTTAACTTAATCCTATTGAAATAGCTTTGACTCAAATAAATAACTTTTCACCAAAGCGCTTATATTTATTTGTCTTAAATAAATATTTCTTTGAAAATAAACAGGGGTTTCACTTACTTCAGCGAAGTAAAATTCATGTGATACAAGAAACCTTTTTTCAGTGTATCATAGTTATAAGTACATATTGAAAAAGAATTTCCACACCGGAGCTGAAGTCGTAAACCACGCCACAAACGACGTACTATCCGGTTCCAAATTCCGATCTTGTTTTCGGCGTCGTTTCCGACCTTGTTTACGGTGTAGTTTCCGACCTCGCTTCCTGCGTAGTTTTCGGCGTCGTTACCGATGTTGTACCCTACGTCGGTTTTTTTTGATAGGGTATCTCATTCAGTATCAAAAACTATTTAAATTGTTCCTTGTACAATGCGAACAAGTAAATTTAAAGTTAAAAATTCATGAAAGTGAATGTAACTATCTATTTCTTCCTTGTTTACCTAATCAATCTTAATTATGCAAATGTAGATAAATATTTTAAATTTTGATAAACCAAGTTTGGACTGACACAAATGACATACATTTTACTGATAAAACTATTAAAAACTTCTAAGTTTACTGCACCGAGAAGAATGGATGTTTACACTTAACATCTGTGTACTGAAGGTTAACATATTTAATGTTTAACTTTATGACAACCATCTATATATTTAAGATTAGATTCTGTGGATATTGAGAAGTGTACGTAATTATGCAACTTCGAACTTCCTTACCTGCAAGGGTTTTCTGGATAGAAAACAACACTTTTATCAATTATTTGTAATCTACTTAAAGAATTTACAGCATTATTCTGATTTACCTGTGATCAAAATATGAATACTTAATCGTAAGTTTTCCGAAGCAGTTTTCATGAAATTGATCGTATGCTTCATCCAGTGAAGTTTCAGTTTAACTTAACGAAATGATGACGCCTAAAATTTCGAAAAGATAGCAGATGTTACGCCTTAATATCTGTATGTTTCGTGGTACGATCTTATACATTAAACATCTATGTTCTCCTTGTGCATCGGTAATGTTTGGGCGGTAAGAATTTAAATTTTATAGTTTCATTTGAAGGTTGCACCATTCAAACCTGTTAACTGACATTTTTTTGAAATTGATTTTTGTGCATTTTCTTAAACATTTTTTATATGCAGTTAATATCCCGCAAGCGAAACGGCAAAATTTCTTTTAGTTTTTTTTAAAGCGGATTTTCGAAAATCGCGGTTTGGTATCTAGAAAATAGGTCCGTGGTCTAAAGCTGTTAACTGCTTATGGTATATTACAGAAAATTCGTGCTTTTTCTCACAACGGCTCAGTTTACTCGTAAAATAGGTTAGTAAGATACATGTCAGTGTGTCTCAGTTTCAGCTATGAGCTCCTCATTTGAGTAAAAACGCTTACCGGTGAGCCATCTCTTCAGGTTAGGGAACAAGTAATAGTCGCTGGGGGCCAGGTCTGGTGAATGCAGTGGCTGAGGAACCAATTCGAAGCCGATTTCAGGCAATTTTGCTTGTGCAACTAAGCATGAATGAACAATCGCATTGTCGTGATGATAAAGCGGTTTTTTCTTCTCCAAATGCGGTCGGCTTCGGAGCACTTTGGCCCGGTGGAACCCACTGTTTTGCCTGTTGCGTTGACTCAGGAGTGTAGTAGTGGATCCAGGTTTCATCCATGGTTATGAATCGGCGCAAAAACTCGATCGGCTTACGCGAAAATAATGCCAAATTCTGCTGGGAAGTTGTCACACGAATTTGTTTTTGGTACACCGTGAGCAAACGCTGCACCCATTGCGCGCAGAGCTTCTTCATGCCCAAAACTGAATGCACGATGTTGCTCACACGTTCCAATGATATGCCTACGGCATTAGCTACCTCTCTCAATTTCATTTTGGGATCATTCAACATCATATCATGGATTTTTTCGACATTTTCTGGTGCAGTGACCTCTTTTGGGCGCCCAGATAGTTCAGCATCAACTGTGCTCGTACGGCCACAACGAAACTCGGTAAACCACTTATGAATCATTCCAATCGACGGTGCAGAGTTCGGATAATACTTATCCACCTTGGCCTTGATCTCGGATATCGTTTTCTTGCGAAGATAGTAGCATTTGATCAAAACTCGAAACTCAGAATTTTCCATATTAAAGAAAACTCAGAGGTTAGTCGCTTCTCAGTGCTGTAACTTGTAAATGCGTAAACATAAATGGCTGAAGTTTTGACAGGCGTCATTTAAAGGATCAAGCTCGACGAAAATGGTTCACATTAGTGAATACTAATGCCATCTCTTAGGATTTTCAGGTACTTATCAGACTGCCTAGTATCTTTGATGCTGTCGTTTACACATCGCTGTGAAGACGAAGGTGAGCGTCGCATCTCTATTACTAACACTCAGAAAATGTTTTCAATAAACTATTTACAATTTGCAAACGCATCTATGTTCGATATGCGATTCCAAAGATTTTGACGTATTAAACATGCACGCAGCTTGGGTAACAACACGGAGAAAAATGGAAGGTTTGTTTAGCCATATAAATGTGCAGACAGACCATATTAGTGGTTCAACTATAGGGCAGCTATTAAATATGGCTAAGGCGATTATCCCTAGAAGGTTAAAATCAGAGGTCTAAATCGCCAATCTCAGAAAATCGAATCGATCATCTCAGACCATCTTCTCAAACAACTCAAGCGGGCTGACCCGATCATTGTCATCGGTCATTTTAGTGGGTCGACTTGATAATTCCAAAGTGTCAATATCGATATTTAAGGAAGGAAAATTCGATTATCGCAGAGAATCGATTCGAAAATCTGAGAGAGTTAAAAAGACTAATAGATTTAATGCTTTCACGATAATTTATTTTGATAAAAAAGGACTATTTAGGATAGTGAAATATATATTTTTCAATTATGTTTCAAAAACTTTTAATTCTCTAAATCTGAGTTAGCATGAAGTTCTACTATGTAAATAGTAGGAAGTTCTTTATCAATTGATTTAGAGTAAGCAATTCGATAATAATCTTTTATTCTAAAATAACTAATTAGTATAAAAATCGTTAGAAATGTAATTAATAAGTAAAAATCATTTATGAATTTAATTTTAATGGTTTTTCCACGAATTACTAGTTTTTTCACTGATAATTGGTATAGAATAAACACTATTCATCATTTGATGAGAGTCATCGCACTATGCAATTAGTATAACTTCATACGAATTAAGATATATTCAACATGGTATTCAAAAACAGTATATGAATTATAAATAAATAAATGATAAAATCTAATTGTGATAAAAGAAAATATAAATTAATTTTGTATGGGTTAAAATTCACAAAATTCTGTAATTATAAATGTATAGTTTTTAAATTCTTATCAGAGAAGGTATTATATTTGTTTAAAAGTTTACCCCCCCCCCCCAGTTTTTTTCAAATGTCCACATTTTGAGACCCCTTGAATCCGAAAAACAGGTTTTTACGAATGTGTCTGTCTGTATGCATGTACGTATGTATGTATGTATGTCTGTGACGTCGATAACTTTTGAAAAAATTAGTTTATTAGATTGGCCTTTGTCACACTATTTTAGTGTCCTAAGCTTAAACCCAAGTTCGTTAGACAGACATTTTGGATATAAATACGAAAAGTGAGCCCATTTTTAAAATTTTTGAGTTTACATTTATTCATGATTAAAAAATTCTCTGTACAGTTGTTCATAGTACTAGAAAAGAAAAATGTTACTTTTCGATAGCTCTACAAGATTATCATATCAACTTTTTGAATGTTTTTTAATGTTTTAGAAAATTGAACATTCTGACCTGAAACTGAGGTATCAGGTTATGTTGTTCTGATGTATACTCTCTATGATGTCTGTGATTGGCTAGAGCACCCCACCGTAGGGACTGGTCGAACTTGATTGGCCAATCAAGTTTTTTTATTTTAAAAAATCCGGGAGGACGGAAAGCCAGATCGGATTGGTATTATATCCATTATCCCTATTGATGTTATTAGGATGTTTTAAGAGTTTGATTGCTTCTCTGTGTTTTCTTGGAAAGATGTTGTGTGTTTTTGCAATGACTGTTGTTCTGCCAAATAAAATGTTATGTCCTGTTTCGATATGATGTTCAGTTAGTGCTGATTGCGTGAAATGTTTTAGCTTGACTTTACTCTCATGTTCCTTTATACGTTGGCTTACTGCTCTCCCGGTTTCTCCAACATAGACTTTGCCACAAGAACAAGGGATTTTATATACTCCTAGATCACTTAGGGGTGCCTTTTCGTCTTTAGGGTTATTTAGTAGTTGTCCTATTTTCGCAGGTTGTTTAAAAATGGTTTGGATGCTGTGTTTGTTGAGAATTCTTCCTATTTGTTCTATTTCCAGGGTGAACAGGATATTAGGTTTTAATTGATTGATGATAAAATCGAAAAACTTATTTAGTTTATCTCGTCCATGTCGCCAGATGACAAAAGTGTCATCAGCATCTTTACGAAAGTACCAATCTCTGATACAAATAATATTAATAAATCTTTTACAAACTTTCCATCTGAGCTCGTACCTTTGATAGAACACTGTCTCAATAATACTTACTTCTCTTTCAACAACCAACCTCAGGGGCGGCAATGGGATCTCCAATCTCACCTGTAATAGCCAATGTCTTTATGGAACATCTAGAAAGTAAAACCTTCAACCAAGCCAAGCTTAAACCAAAATTTTGGTTCCGTTGCATTGATTACACTTTTTTTATCCGGCGACTTGGACGAGATGAACCAAATAAGTTTTTCGATTTTATCAATCAATTACATCTTAATATCCCGTTCACCATGGAAATAGACCAAAACGGAAAATTACCTTTCTCAGACGTATGAGTTTACAAAAAATCTGATGACACATTAGGACATGAAGTTTACAGAAAACCTACGCATACAAACAGATACCTACATGCCTCCTCCCACCATCTTCCATCTCAAAAACAATCGGTCATCAACTCCCGTGTATATAGAGTTGTTTACATAGCAGATAAAGATAACTTACAAAAGGAATTGCAAAACGTTAAACAAATCCTAATACAGAGTGATTACATACACAAACAAATTTATAAAGCAATAAAAAAATATACTCAAAAAATCCATAGTGATATATCAACTGTATTATCGACACATCGATCGTACCGCAATTAGCGACATATTCATCCATCTCGTCAGAGTTGTTGTTGGCGTCGGCATGTCAATCTGTGTGGCGGATTAACCACAATCTCCGAAATAAACGCAATTCGTCAAACTGTAAGTCTGTTCCTTTCATTCTACATATTCATGTATTTCCATGCAAAATAATTAAGACAAGCACATGTAAAATATGTTTTTTAGTAAATAAAGTCACATAATTATCTCAAAGTCAAGATAACATTACCTATTTGCGCAAAGCAGAATATAACCTAAAAAATTTGAAGTGTCAGTTGAATGAAAATCAAATATGGAAAAAGAACTAAAACGATTAGTCAAAAAGCGTTCAGGAATTAAATCACAGCTTACAACATTTAACAAATGCGTTACAGATTTCGGTTCAGGGAAACATATTATAACAGAGTTAGAAGTCAGAGTCGAGAAGTATGAGAATCTTTTATCTGATTTTAGTGAGGTTCAAACCGTAATTGAATTAGTTGAACATGAATTAGATCCAGATAGACAAAATCCTCAAGCAGAAAAAGAAAGAAGGTATTTTGAAATCGCATATTTCGAGGTTATGACTAAGGCACGCAATTTTATCAAGCAGAAAAAAGTTGCACCAAAGAATTGGTGAGAAAATGTTGATAGAAATTTTTAATTTCCATGGATTTTTATCGGTATTTAATGAACAAAAAAGTAAAATTTCACAAATTCGCATTCGAGTAGAAATTTACGAAAAACTTTGGTCGGAATTCGATTCGATTCAAACCAGTATTGAAATGATTGATGATTCTAGAGAACAGTCAAAGGTGCGAACACAATTTGAAGAAATTTATTTTCATTCTATGTCTATCGCTCGAGATATTCTCAAAGAGGAGGATGCAAAAAATGTAGTACAATAAGTACAACGTCGGGCGCTTAAAGGTTCAGAAGCTAATGTAATAGACTCAATTCAAACATCAGCGGAAAACTATGCAGTAGCGTGGAGTTTATTAAAAAAGCGATACGAAAATTCTAGACTTATTTTGCATCATCGTTGTGCATCATCGTTGTGTAGTTCTGGAAACATTACATCCGGAATTGGTAAATCAAAACAATTCTAACGTGTCTGTATCAATTTCTAAATCAAAACCACAGCTTAAGAAAAAAGCTGACCAGTCACAAGCCTACTCAGCGTCAACCATACCAAAACAAACGTGCGTTATATGCAACGATTCTCATCCAATTTAACAATGCACTAAGTTTATTAACATGCCCGTTAATACGCGGAATCAAGAAGTTCGGAAACACAAATTGTGCTTCAATTGCTTGCGATTAAACCATACTATTCAAGAGTACTTCTGCGGAGTTTGCAAGTATTGTAACAAAAAACATAACTCGCTTTTACACTGTGAAAACTCCCCATCAAAACCACAATCAAACGAAACATCATGAGCTGACGATCCGGCAGTTTCTAAGTAAATAAACAGCGAAAAAAATAATCAGTTAAATAACGTAAAAACATCAACATTAACCGTTCAAAATTATCATGCGAATCGATTAGAACCAGATGTAGTACTGTCGACTGCAGTCGTTCTAATAAGAAACAAATTCGGGAATTTCCATGAATACAGAGCCTTAATCGATTCAGGTTCTCAATTAAACTACATTTCAGCAAAGCTATGTGAGCAATTGCAGTTGTTAAAACAAAAAATTAATGTGAAGGTAGGAGGCATTAATGCCATGTCTTCTAGTGTAAGTCTTCGCACCCCTACAACAATAAAGTCGCGATTGAATTCCTACAATACTTACACAGCCCCACAAAAAAAAGTGTGCGGATCTGGTAACAAGACACACGTATTCCTATGAATTTTGAGGGGCTGAATTCAAGTTTGGTATCAACAATCACCCATCACGTCATGGTTGAGCCATAACCTCAAAAAATGACGAAAAATCATGCACTGAGGCAAATAAATTTCAAAAAAATGCCAATGATGCAAATTTTCACTTCAAAAACATGTCGACAACTGTGAAGGATCAACCCTTGCCTGATATCAACTTATTTAACATAACTTTACACAACAGAACCTGACCTCACCTAACCTGAATTAACAGAAATTTATTGAACTACACGTAAAGCTCTGGAAGCATATTTTCTTAGTAGCAAATGTGTGCTACATCGAATGGGTCAACTCTAGCCTAACCTAGAAATAAATCTAACCTAGCCTAACCTAACCTAACGTAACCTTACGAAACATAATTAAACTGATTGTGTTGTCCCGTTGTGTTAGCGGTACCGTGTGAATCAGCTTGGGCTTAACCTGCAAAGAGGTCAAACCTATCCTAACCTAAAAAAACCTTACCTAACCTAACCTAACCTAACTTAACTTCACGTAACACAATTAAACTCATTGTGTTGTCCCGTTGTGTTTGCGGTATCGTTTCATTCAGATTCGGCTTAACCTACATAGAGGTTTAACCTATCCCGACCTAACAAAACCTGACCTAACCTAGCCGAATAAAATTCAACCACACGTGTAGCTATGTAAGCGTACGGTTCTCAGTCTTAAATGTGTGCTATATTTAAAAGGATAACTCGATCTAAACCTACAAATGAATCGAACTTAACAGAACCTAACGAAATTTTGCTTAAAGCAACACAACTTAACTTAAGTGTTCCCATTGGAACACAATAAAATTCATTTCATTGTACTACAGGTGGTTAAAAATTTAGACGCAAATTACTCATTTAAAGAAACTTAAGAAACTTAAGAAACTTAGGTCTAAGAAAAGAAGAGAGAAAAAATTTTTGAATAAAACTCTTATTCATTTGCATGTTTAAGTTACAGTTCTACATTTTAATTGATACAAACATTGTCAGGTTAATTGAAGTGGGGTCAATTCTACTTGTAATTCTAAGTTTCTTCAAATGAGTAATGTGCGTCTAAATTTTTAACCACCTGTAGCACAATGAAATGAATTTTATTGAGTTACAACGGGAACACTTAAGTTAAGTTGTGTTGCTTTAAGCAAAATTTCGTTAGGTTCTGTTAAGTTAGATTCATTTGTAGGTTAAGATCGAGTTAACCTATTAAATATAGCACACATTTAAGACTGAGAACATTACGCTTACATAGTTACACGTGTGGTTGAATTTCATTCGGCTAGGTTAGGTTAGGTTAGGTTTTGTTAGGTTAGGATAGGTTAAACCTCTATGTAGGTTAAGTCGAAACTGAATGAAACGGTACCGCAAACACAACGGGACAACACAATGAGTTTAATTGCGTTACGTGAAGTTAAGTTAGGTTATGTTAGGTTAGGTCAGGTTTTGTTAGGTTAGGATAGGCTTGACCTCTTTGCAGGTTAAGCCCAAGCTGATTCAAACGGTACCGCAAACGCAACGGGACAACAC
>NC_046662.1:105681610-105692321 GCF_010883055.1 Belonocnema kinseyi
ATGTTTTTGAAGTGAAAATTTGCATAACTGGCATTATTTTGAAATTTATTTGCCTCAGTGCATGATTTTTCGTCATTTTTTGAGGTTATGGCTCAACCATGATGTGATGCGTGATTTTTGATACCGAATTTCAATTCAGCGCCCCAAGATCCATAGGAATACGTGTGTCTTGTTACCAGATCCGCACACTTTTTTTTGTGTGCCGGTATATTTTTAGATCTTTTGTGTATTGGTGTAATTAAGCTAGGAAGAAATTGACCCATAAACCAAAAAACAAAATTCGGATGGATTATTGGAGGGGATAATTTTAATGAAAACCTTGAACCTAAAACTTCGTTGTACCATCTAAATCAAAACACGGAACTAAATCAAAATCTTCAAAAGTTTTGGTTAATCGAAGAAGGCGATCAAACTCGTCACTTTTCAAAAGAAGAAAACGCTTGAAGCAACGCTACGACGACTTCATGAGTGAATACGAGGACTCAGGTCATATGACTTAAATCAACGACGATCAAATCAATGATCAGATCACCTATTACTTACCTCACCATGCAGTGATCCGAGAAGAAAGCACAACAGCCAAGCTGCGGGTCGTGTTCGACGGTTCAAGCAAGGCAAGTACGGGATTGTTGGTCAAGGATATTTTGTTAGTTGGTCCAGAATTCAACAAGACTTGTTTACGTTCGTTTTACGATTTCGGCAACACAGATAGGTTCTAACAGGGGACATATCAAAGATGTATCGTCAAATCAACATCCAAGAAGATCCACGAGACCTACAAAGAATTCCATGGCGGCCAACTCCTAAAAAACCTGCGTTAACTTATTATCTCAACACAGTTACATATGGGATAACCTCGCCACCATTTCTTGCCATAAGATGTCTACTGAAGCTAGCCATCGAGAACAGATTCAAGAATCTAGCAATCTCTAGTCATCGAAAAAGATTTTTACGTTGACGATTTGTTGACGGGTGCAAGCAGCATTCAAGAACTAAAGAAAATCAAAGAAAACGTCATCAACGTTCTCCAATCGGGAGGTTTCAACCTATGTAAATGGATCACAAACGAACCATCCATTTTGAATTATCATCAAGAAGCACAGCCTGCCCTTGATCTTGGAGAGGAAGTAAAAGCTCTCGGTCTAACTTGGGAATCAAATCAAGGTAATTTGCGGTACAAAGTAATACCTACAGAAACTCAAAAATCATCAAAAAGAAGCATTTTATCCATAATATCACAAATCTTTGACATAGTTTCGATAGAGCTTCGTGGATTTTGTGATGCATCAGAGTTATCGTATGGTGCTTGCATATATTTGAAATCCACAAATTGTAAGGGCGATCATACCATTCGTTTACTATGCGCCAAATCAAAGGTGGCTCCGCTAAAAAAGGTAACTTTGCCATGTTTGGAACTCTGTAGTGCATTATTATTAGGAAATCTGTCAAACAAGGTAGTCAATGTACTAAAATTGAACAACAAAAAGTGTTACTAATTGAGTGACTCCATGGTAGCATTAGCGTGGATCAATGGGGAACCTGCTAAAAGGAAAACGTTTGTCGCAAACCGCGTAGCTGAGATCCAAACTTTAACACAAGGGTTCAGCTGGAATCACTCAAAATCAGAGGATAATCCTGCTGATGTAATATCGCGAGGCAACAATCTAGATGCACTTCATTCAGCACAACTTTGATGGTGCGGACAAGAGTGGTTGCAAAGTGAGAAAGAATTTTGGCCGTCACAGCCGTCAGAATATCCAAAGGAAGTTCTAGAAACTAAGAGCGTAGTAGTAACTACAAACTACTTAGAAATATAGGATGACAACATTTTCAGCAAGTATTCATCACTTGAAACATTAAAACACGTGATTGCCTATTGTCTTCGTAATGCAAGAGCAAATGCGTCTCTGTTTGTCAACCAAGAAGGGACAAACCATACAAGCAAGCTTTAAAAGAAGAGATACTCACTGGCCCGTTGACTGTTGATGAGTAGGAAGATGCAACGAATGCTTTGCTGAGACTGGCTCAAAAGCAAGCGTTTCCCAGTGACTTAAATGTACTTAAGTCAGATAAGGCACCTAAACCATCAAGAAAGTTGCTCCCTCTAAATCCATTCATTGGCAATGGCTACTTAATGAGAGTACGAGGCAGATTAAACAATGGACCCATCTCTCACGCCCAAAAACATCCAATACTGGTGCCCTCAAGTCATCCACTCACTGATTTAACAATTAGAAATGAACATTATTAGCAATTACATGCAGGACCACAAGCACTTCTCGCACTACTTCGCTCAAGTAATTGGATTTTATCGTCTAGAAGCGCGGTTCCACGCGTACTGCACCAATGCGTTTATTGTTTCCGAGTAAGGCCAACTATCCCTCATCAATTAATCGGTGATTTACCAGAGCATCGCATCACATCAGCTCGGGTTTTTCTTAACTCCGGTTTTGATTACACAAAGCCGTTCAAAGTAAAAATCTCTCGTAACGTAACTGGTAAAGCTTAACTCTGTTTGTTTGTTTGCTTTGCAACAAAAGCGGTTCATTTAGAGCTTTTCATGAGCGCTACTACAGAAGCATTTTTAAACGCATTAAAGCGATTCATCGCTCGAAGAGGTAAAGTTTTAAACCTTTATTCAGATAATGGTACCAATTTCACTGGTGCTAAGAACGAACTCTGGGATTTACAAAACTTGTTACGGAGCAAGGATCATCAAATTAAGGTTCACACTTTTCTAACAGACAACTCGATAAACTGGCATTTCATACCAGCCTCTTCTCCCCATATGGGAGGTTTCTGGGAAGCGGCAGTAAAATCTGCAAAAACTCATTTGCGTAAGGTTATGGGATCTTCTTTATTAACATTCGAATATTTAACTATAGTATTTGCTCAAATAGAGGCTTGTCTTAATTCGCGTCCTCTCATTCCTATGTTCAGCGATCCCACAGACTTTACAGTACTCACACCAGGGCATCTAATTATTGGCGAATCAGTGACCTGTCTTCCTGAGGACGACCTTAGAGAGGTTCGGACGGACTTACGCGAGTCGTTTCTGTCAAAAAAAAAATGACGTTACATAAAGAGCTTTAAATAAGATTTGTATTTTACCGATTGAGGACAATATGTAACTATTCTCCATTTCTTTACAATTGTGTTTTTGATATTGCAAATTGCAACACTATTCGTTTGTTATAAATCTTAACATCATTATAAATATTAGAAACATAAGTTAATCACATGTTTTATCAATATTAACATTATTCTTAAGTTATAATGTGTTGTAAATCATTAACAATGGGATTTTTGTACATCGAATCATTTGTTAAAAGACTATATTCTTTCAAAGCCGCCGGGATGTTTAGTACTCTATTTCAAACTAAAGTTTTGTTTCAGACTTTGAAAGGAAACCACATTCAAATTTTGTGTACTCGATCATTGAATCCATAGTGATGTATCAACTGTATTATCGATACATCGATTGTACCTCAATTAGCGACATATTCATCCATCTCATCAGAATTGTTGTTGGCGTCGGCATGTCAATCACAACTACTTGATGTCCATACGAATTTCCATTATATCAAACAGTATTTTATATAAAGTGTGTTTTATTAATTCGGAATACCTTTTCCAAAAACAATGTTAAGGAAAGAACAACACTAAAAGAATTTACGAAAGCCCAATATAATAGATTAATTTTTTCAAAAGCTATTGTGGAAACAGACAGGCATACAGACAGTTATACAGACAGACATACAGACAGAGATACTGCTACGTTCACTCTTGGCAGCAGATAAATGCCCGTTACAGAGAAATTTGTTTACTAGCAAAAAAAAAAAAAAAATTTCAATAACTTTAGACTGTTGGTCTTTGATTTACTCTTTTAAGTGGTTAAAATAGTTATATTAAGTGGGTGAGATCTGAGTATTAAGGGAGGTCCCAAACTGCCCTCTATTTGTTAAATTTAACTAACACAATACAAAAGAGAAAAAAAGAAAAGAACGATATCATTGATTAAACAAAAAACCATTTAATTTAGAATAATGATTTGATAATTTATTTAACACATATGATCAAAGATAGACAAACCGTAATATGAGAGAAAAACTTACAATAATCTCCATCTACTCGTCAAAGGTGACCAGTTTAGAAAAACACTTTAAGGATAAGCAGCAGAGAAAAGAATAGAACAAATTTTGAAAAACACAAATTACACTATGAGAACTCTAATTTTCCCGAGGTTCACTCGGACAATCAAAATAAAAAATGAAGGGCCTCACTCGCGATCTTGGGACGCCGATCTCTGTCCTAGGAACGCGCGAATCCTGTCACGAGACGCGCACGCGGAACAGATCCCGATAACGACGATTCACCTTTACTCTTTACCGCCATAGTCGGAGAAGTGGGACTTAGGGCTTATAGCCAACCTTCTGTTCCTTGGCTTGTTTCCATTTTGGGAGGGAAAATGAATCAATGGATGAGGGATCTGAAACACGGTTATCAAGGCAGAGAAATACTCAGCGGGTGAGAACTGCGGCGTACGCGAGAGCTGAGAACAGACTAAAGTTAGATAGAAAAATCGGTAAGTCTGAACTTCCTACACTTACACGATGAAACTTAAAAATAATAGTTGTAATAGCTTATTTAACTATATCTAAAATTACTTGTTGCATTCTGGGTTAATGATTAATAAATATTTGAAGGGAAAAAAGGAATGTGAAAATTTCAAGAAATCCGGGGCGTCATAGTCCTCCCTACTCAGGCGAAACATCATTCGCAAAGGATGTTTCGTTACCGGCGACCTTGGCAGGGACTGACAGTTGCGAGGTGGAAGAAAAAATATGTCCTGTTGCTCGAGATATTTTAACATTCTTGTGCATGAGTGGTTTCATATCTATTTTCCGTAGTTAAAATGAGTCCTAGAATGGAAAAAGCTGCTTGATGGCGCTGCTCGGCTCGCAATGTCAGTTTGTGCATCTCGCTAATAATGTGTGCGGGGTTTGGTTAGGGACGATTAAAAATCTATTTACTCAAATATGTTTGATAAATTTGCTACGTGTTTTGGAACTAACTTGGTATACATGTGTATAATCATGCGTAACATTAACCAGGAATAATTCTAGGCTGAGATACTATAACTATAATGAATTGACAATACGTCAGTAGATGAATTTCCAGTTAGTATAAGAGAAAAATAATTATATATAATAGTAATAATAATACTATTAATAATAATAATATGATTAAATTAAGAGCCTCGGTGGCTCAGTTGGTTAGATGCTCGGACTTCACCGCAGAGGTCCGGGATTCGATCCCTGAGCCGGAACCTCTAGAAATTTCCCTATGTACCTTTACCGAGGTTCTAGTGGTTCGGAACTCACCTTAAGCTGCAGTTTTCCCCATCGTGTACTTGACTGCAACCCAGTTCGTCAATGATGGGGTAAAAACCAGGCTTTGTTCAATATGTCGGGGCACATTGCTCTCATCAGATCACTTGATTGCATTATAAAATTGCGTCCGTGACTGATGATATATACAGGGACAGCCCCGCATTAACTAATCAAAATAAAATCCAACTCTAACCAAAAATGCCTTCGACATGTTGGGCAGGAACCATCTTAAGCCGGTGACAAAAATTTATTTGATTTAAATTAACACGATTAAATTTTATTATGTGAATTAAAGCTAAAATGTATATAAGGATATTTAATTAAACAAATTCTAATTAATCTAGACTTTAACTCTTAAAATGCAGAAAAGTTTCAACATTTTTAAAATTTCCAAATGCTTAGAATATTCCCGTGAATTTTCTTATTTTCACAGAGCTTGATTTTTTTTCATTCAATCACATCAACAGAAAAACGTCAAGGTATACTCGTATCCTTTTTGTAATAAGAAATCCGGTAACGATTTAGTGATACTTAAAATCATAGATTTTGGTGATGATGAATTACAATACCTTCACTTTGGAATACATGAATCTAGAAAACAAGAAATAATGTATATGGTTAAAGCCGTACGACTATTGTGAGTAGTGCACAGGCCTTCTCAATAGCATGTTGTATTAACGCACCTGAAAACCTGTAAAAAAATGATAAAGATTTGCATGTGGATCATTCACTCATGCTCGGGGGCAATATCTGAACTGCTGTCTGATTCCGTCTCCTCTGAGAAATAGACATGCTTTAGTTTGTCGAGGTGCTTAAGAATTCTTGTACCATGTGCACTCTGTAATATTGCGTTATTTGTATCTATTAGCGCAACAATCTTATATGGGCCAACGTATTGACTGTCGAATTTGTGGTTCTTTGGCTCATTTAACACGTCCACTAAAACTCCTACTTCAAAGGCTTGTTCGTTGAGGCGTTTGTCGTAATGTTTCTTGAATCGAGACTTGGCTTCCTTGAGATTTGAGATGGCAATTGCTCGTATTTCGTCAATATGAGTGACGATGAAGGTCGATCTAATAAGAGCCGTCAGCTTTGATCTGATCTGCTGATGGTCATTGAGATGGTATGAGTGCCGATTTACTATACACAAGCTCGCGTGGCGTGAATTTTGTCCCTTCATGTACTGTAGTATTATATGAAAACATAGCGAAATGTATCAAACGATCTCAATCTTCATAGTCTTCTATATAATGTTTCAGATAATCCATCAGTAACTGGTGACTTCGCTGAAGTGCACCGTTGCGTTGTGGATGATAACCGGACGTGGTCACTTGTTTGACATTAAAAAGTTTCGCGAAGTTCGCTAATAAGTTGTTGACGAACTCTACCGCGGTCTGTTTAAACAGCTCGTGGCGAACCAAATAGTACGATAAGGTGTTCAGCAAAAGCATCAGAGACTGTAGACGTACGCTTATTCGGGACTGGCACGCCTATGCAGTATTTTGTGAGCTGGTCTTGCAAAGTGAGTAAATACTTATTTTCTGTTGGCTTTATGCGGAGAGGATCTACCAAATCTAAGGACACCTTATCGAAAGCATCAGCCGGTGTGTCGGTGATGGTAATTGGTTGTCGCGTTTTAATGCGAACCAGTTTTTGCAACTGACAACTTCGACAGGTGCGTATAAAATCTTGGATCTCTCCTTTCAATCTTTGAAAGCAATCTTCTAATTTTTGGGTCAGAGCGGCGGTAGTATCGACTTTTTGGAATAATCCTGGGACCGGTGGTCCTGTGCGGAGTTTAAAAAAATCTGTCGGCTAAGAGTTATTTGAAATGGCCTTCTATTGGAGACCAATTTGCACCAAGGCCGTTTGAGAAGAAACCTCTTGTTTCATGTATTACATCGATGTCTGCCAGCCAGATGTTTCTTAAGAATATTTACCACTCTTTGGATTAAGTTGAAAACTTAAGCGTTGAGTTATAGGCTCTACGTGCTTTTCTTAAGGGTTTTCGGATTTGAGAGGAAAACTGAAAGGAAAAGGTCCGATGAAAAAGGAACTCGAAATCGTCCTGAGGAACTGAATTAGTATGCGAGTTGCTTGGAAAATATAATTAAAGTAAAAGTGTTTTACTTAAACCACCAGACATTCTTCCTACACGTAAACGATGAAACTTAAAAATAATAGTTCTACTAGCTCACTTAACAATATCTAAAATAACTTTATGCATTCTGGGTTAATGATTAATAAATATTTAAACGGAAAAAAGGAATGTGGAAATTTCGAAACACCCGGGGCGTCACAATACAGATAGACATACAGACATACGGACAAGTATACAGATATACAGACAGGCAGACATACATACAGATATACAGACAGACGTACATCCAGGCAGACATACATACAGACATGCAGCCAATCATATAGACATACATACAGGCAGACATATTTGTAAAAACCTGTTTTTTGAATTAAGGGGCTCTTAAAACGTGGACACTTGATAAAAGCTGGAGGGTCCAATATTTCACAAATGTAATAACTTCTCTGATAAGAATGTGGAAAGATCGATTTTCAAGCAAAAAGATTACTTTTCTACAAAAAAGCTTTTTTTTAAATAATCGAATTATCAACTAAAGAATCTCAAATTTTAAACAAAAAATAGAAGAATCGAATTTTCATTTAGTGAAATTAGTTGTGGACCAACTAAAAAGGAATTTTCAACAAAATAATTGAAAAGTCAATCAAAACGATGAATTTGCAAACCAGAATATCATTTTCCTACCAAAAATGACAAATTGTTAAGAAAATCGATTACGTTTTAAACCAATAATCGATTTTTAATTAAAAATATCATTTTTCAACGAAAAATCATGTAAGTATATTTCAAATTTCGAGGAATTAATTTAAAAAAGGGATTTTGACAAAATAGTTGAATTTTTAATTAAAAAGAGTGATTTTGAACTAAAATAGATCAAGTTTTAATCATCCACTTTATATTTAACCAGAAATGGGATAGTTCAGTTTTTAGTTAAAAAATTAATTTTAGACAAAAAAGTGGAATTTTCAACAACAAAAAATTGCTGAATTTTCTCCCAAAACAGATGAATTTTTGATCGAATATTAAAATTTTTGACTAAAAGAATCAGTTTAAAATATACATTTTCGACCAAAAATATTAATAATCGAATGTTCTCGTGAAGAAATTAATGTTTAACAAACCAAAAAACGAATTTTGAACGAAATAATTGAATCTACAGTTAAAAATATTATTTTTAATCCAAAAGATTAATTTTCTACAAAAATAGACGATTTTATCACAAAACAAAGTTGTTAATTGAAAATGTTTATTTTTAAACCAAAATGGATATTTAAATTTACACTCCACTAAACTATACAAAAAATATATTTCAACAAAATAGTTGAATCGTTAATTACAAAGATGCATTTTCTGCCAAAGAGACGAATTTTCAAAAAAATTTATAAGTTTCTAAATGAATAGTTAATTTTTCAACTAAAAAGGATAAAGCTTCAATTCAAAATATCAATTTTCTACTAAAAATTGCGTAGTTGAATTTTGGGTTAAAAAAATTACTGTCAACCAGAAAACAGTGTTATAAAAATTATTCCAAAGGAGAACGAATCCATTTCAAGTCAGGCAGGGTCTGCACTTCAAGTCGCAGACACTATCAGGAACGGAATCATGTTGTATTTAGATTAAATCTGGAGAGAAGTATGTTCCCGTTATAAGATAAAGAAATATTGGAATTTTGACATCTATGTTTAAAAGATTAATTTTCATCCAATAAGATTAATTTTTTACCAAAAAGAAGAATTTTAAATCAAATTGCTTGATTCTTAAACCGAAAAAAAACAGTTTTAAAAACATTTTCGTTGAAAATATTTAAGAATATAGATGAAATCTTTTGCTTTCTTGACTGAAAACTGAAACTGGATTTTCCGACTGAATATGAGCAATATAAAAATGTATCACTTTTAGTTGAAAATTGAACTATTTTTTTGAAAATTGGACGGAATCTCGGGATTTTTAGGTGGACGGAGCGACTAAATCGCGACTTGCTAGAGTGCTGCGATGCGACTGTGGCCCCTGAGCGGGGTTAGATGGCACGACTGCATGCTCTGTGGTGCGAGAAACACCCGGAGCTATCGCACTTTTCGCATCAACGTCTGCGAAACCATGCCGAACTACTTCAAAAAAGGGGCTATGTAAGCGGAACACCTACTCTCCCAGAGCCAGAACAAGCCGGCAACAGAGACAGGGAGGCGACACTAAGACCAACCGCGGGCATGCGTCGGATAGCGGAAGAGCTGTGCTTTATGACCCGGAGAAACATTAACACCCAGTTTTCTCTCAAGCCTAAAGATCTGTCTGAAATGGATGATGAGCTTCGTGGACATTTTTCCGAAGAATCCGACCTCTGGACTATCAATTGTTGTGTGTATAATGCAGCGAGAGTCGATGCGAACCGTAAAACAAAACCAACGATTGATCATAAGATGAAAAGACGACTGCATCAAATCGTTATAAAGATAGGTTGAGCAACAGTGTACGCGTCCCGCATTCTGCAAATTTATTTATAAATTGCAAGCTTATCAAGTCGCCTAACAACTACTAGGCAGTCTGATAAGTCCCTGAAAAATGAAACACGGAGACGTTTTTTTGGCCAAAGTCGGTTTTTTTTCAACATATTCTCCTTTTAAGTCGATACAGCGAGTCCAACGATTTTCTAACTTTTTGATACCGTCCGAAAAGTACTCGATCGGAAGGTCTCCAAAATACGAATCAGTTTCAGTTATGAGCTCCTCATTTGAGTAAAAACACTTACCGGTGAGCCATCTCTTCAGGTTAGGGAACAAGTAATAGTCGCTGGGGGTCAGGTCTGGTGAATACGGTGGCTGAGGAACCAATTCGAAGCCGATTTCATGCAATTTTGCTTGTGCAACTAAGCATGAATGAACAGGCGCATTGTCGTGATGATAAAGTGGTTTTTTCTTCTTCAAATGCGGTCGTTTTTCGGCGATTTCGATTTTCAATCGGTCCAATAATGATGAATAGTATGCTCCAGTTATGGTTTTACCTTTTTCAAAATAGTCCACGAATATTATGCCATGTGCATCCCAAAATACGGAGTCCATAACCTTTCCGACCCATTGTTGCGTTTTTGCACGCTTTGGAGCACTTTGGCCCGGTGGAACCGACTGTTGTGCCTGTTGCGTTGACTCAGGAGTGTAGTAGTGGATCCAGGTTTCATCCATGGTTATGAATCGGCGCAAAAACTCGGTCGGCTTACGCGAAAATA
>NC_046662.1:105692421-105709918 GCF_010883055.1 Belonocnema kinseyi
TCTCGGATATCGTTTTCTTGCGAAGGTAGTAGTGTTTGATCAAAACTCGAAACTCAGATTTTTCCATATTAAAAAAAACTCGGAGGTTAGTCGCTTCTCAGTTTTGTAACTTGTAAATGCGTAAACATAAATGGCTGAAGTTTTGACAGGCGTCATTTAAAGGATCAAGCTCGACGAAAATGGTTCACATTAATGAATACTAATGCCATCTCTTAGAATTTCCAGGTACTTATCAGACTGCCTAGTATTCTGGATTTTGCAGAATTTTCCACAGTGGTAATCATTCCAAAATTACAAAACTGGAGAATATTGACTTTTCTTAATAAATTATAAATTTATCAAGTTACACACCAATAAATTTCAAAACTATCAAATTATGAAATCATGAAATAGATAACAGATGTTATCTGCAAAAAGCATATTTTAATATTTTGTAGAAAATCGTATTTACAGTTTTTGTTCTTATTTCCTGATTGAAGACTGCCTAATCTTTGGCTGGTTCTGAATTCTTCTGTCGCTGCAGTGAACAGTTTATCACCGAGCTACGTGATAATTTATAACGATTCTCACCCGCAAATATTAAAAAAAAATACGATTGTACAAATAAATTATTCGAAGTGTGTCTCCATAATATTTATTTCCCAGTAATATTTTATTAAAAAAATAATTTAATCGCCGGGGAAACATTCAAAACTATTATTTTATGTTTACAATAAGACAGACAGCAAAAAGTTGAGAACAAGATTTGACCACACGGCTGCGTGGTTACCAACCAGGCTCTTTTCCACTAGACTAGCTGAGCTTGATGGAAGTCCATGCGCGCGAATCGGTAGAAGTTCCGCACCCTTAGTTAATGTGATTTACAAACGATCATAGTTCTTACAAGGGACCACAAAATCCGGGACACGTGTCTGATTATTTTTGAAGTAATATCGATTGATGACAGTCCTTTCAAAAACTCAGTCTCCTAGAAGAGGCTTTCCCCTTTGAGAATTGTAGTCTTGACTCACGGTCGATAACGAAGGGCGCCTCGATACCGCTGATAACGTGTGTACAGTTAAGGTGATAGCTGGCCTGATGGCTGATTAAAAATCCAGTCAAAAGACACACACATGGCATGTCAATTTTATCTGCATTCTTTTCCATTTAGCAACGTATTTCGCAAAATTTAGGGTCACCATCATTAAGTCGTGGCCCTTTGCAAACCTGGTATCTCTCGAGAAGTCTTCTATTGTGTCAGAATTGTGAGTAAAAAATAAATTTGCAAACGATTCTAACCGTTCAAATTCTCTCGTATGCTACCCATTGATTTTTATTTTTCGCAAAATTCACATTTGTCGCGAAAATAATCATTTCTCTAACAAAAGGTTTCATTTTTTAAGATTTTATTAATCCGAGGATGACGCAAAACCCCGGATATGCAATAGGTCTTCTTTCTTTCGTTCGCAAATCTTTCAGAAAAAATATATACTGAGTCAGTGCCGTACCTATAAAAAAATCCAAAGCCGAATTTAGCCAACACCCTTCAAACGAGAAATAACGAAGTACAGAAAATGCAGGATAATTTAAATATGAGTTATATTCCCTTTGGGGTGCTTGACAAACGAATGACGATTGCTGCGATTGTTTTGTTTTGGTGCATAAGCGACAAACAAATGACGATTACTGCGATCGTTTCCTGTTTTGGTGCGTATGCGACAAACAAAGGACGATTACTGCGATCGTTTAAATAACATTGGACTCGGATTCAGAGACCCCGAAAACATAATTTTTAGGTGGTTTGAGTACATTACTCATCGCAAAATAGTGTTAATTCGATGATTTGAAGTATTTTTTGAGGTTAGGGACGAATAGTGACCAGATAGGTTTTAGATAACATTAGGGTTCGATTTATAGAGCACGAAAATATACAGGTAAGCTAGTTTTAGTTGGAAAAATACTTAATTCATATTTTTTACACGTCAATAATACTCATTAAACGCCGGATATATATCGATGAAACGTTCGATATATATTTAATGTCATAAACTGAATTATTTATCGGTGCACCTAGTTCAAAATTCAAAAATTGAATCGTTTCATAGGTGAAAAGTTTGAGTGTCTATTTGAAAATGCGTGAAGTTTTATCAAATTAAACTCTTTAGACGGTTTATTTAGAAAATTTCAATGGATTTGAAAGGACTTTAAAGGACTATCATAAAAAAAGTCTCAGAATGTTACAATTAAGTTAAGCACAACTACGATAAGAATTGGGTTCCAACATCTGTTTGTAATTCTTGTCGCTGGAATTTGAATCCCTGGGAAAATATTAAAACAGAGGTTGTTATTGAGCCACTCATGTGGCGTGTGCTCAAAAGTCATGACACAGACTGTTATTTTTCTGCTTGTAATATATGAGGCTACAGTAAAAAAATTCCTACCTCATTGTTTATCAAGTTGTGTCTAGTGTCACGAGATTAAAGAGAGGTTTCATTGAAAGATCTCACAATCCGAGCTCACACCTTATGGATGTAGAGACTGTTATACATTGTCCTGAGAGTGAAAACTCCGATGATGATAAATATGAGGATAAATCTCATAATGGAAATCATCAACTTTACAAACAAAATGATTTAGATGATCTTGTTCGCGATTTGAGTCTTCCTAAATACCAAGCTGAACCATTGGCTTCAAGACTTTCAATGAGACTTCTCTTTGATATCGTGAAACTAGACACGTATGGATAAATCATGATGAGAACTTGAAGTTAGTTTTACAAGCTTATTACATCTACACTCAAAAAATGTTTGTTTGAATCTATTTGCTTTATTGATTGAAACAAATAATTTGTTTAGCACAATTTGTTTGATTTAAATAAAAAATTGACTTTTATTAAATAATGCATTTGTTTAAAACCTGTTTATTCGGTTTCTAAGGGACTAACCTAGAATTTAAATTAATTTATCATGTAATTTATTTGATGGAATTCGTAATTTTTCAGTTTTGTATTATTCTAAAGGTTCTAATTTACTATAAAATCGTAAATTAATTGAATAATGGGCGCAATATCTTTAGCTTAGGAACTACTTGAAGTTTAGGGGTTTTGCCTTGGATATAGTTGAAGATTTGTGATGTAAGTAAATCTTTTTCAATACTAATCTCCTTTTTTATAATGATGATTTATGAAATCAATTATGTTCTTTTCTATTATGATTATCACTTGCAAGAAGTACTACAAGGAGACCGCACGCCATGTATTTGGCCTGGCTTCAGTTCGCGATCGTCAAGTGTTAGTTGGTGTCACGCACGCAGTGATAATGCTGGTATAATTGATATAATTATATGAATAATGCCATTAAAACAAGATGAGGAATATAAAAACAATAGAAAGAAAGTATAGATATTGAGGATTTTGCGTCTAATACCTCTCCCTTTCGGTGCCCTAATACCCAAATCACAGCCCATACAAAAACAAGTCGACATTATTGTATCAATTATAATGTAGGTTTTTAGCACTTACACTTTGCAACACAATTTTTTCCACTAAACAAACAGTTTGCAATTATACAACGGCATTAATAGGCTATCTTCATACCGGTTAAAAATTTACATCACATGTTCTCGTAATTCCTGGAGTTTCCGCATGTAGCGCTATCATCTCGGAAGACATGAAAATTGGAGGAGAGTCGATCGTGATTGTGGGCTTTTTTCCACCATCCCCGCTATAGGCGTGCGGTCTCCTTGTAGTACTTCTTGATCACTGTATACTTAAAAGCAGGAACACTAATATATACATACAATTTAAATGTCTAACTCTGGTTCATTTCTCATTATTCTAATTTATGATTGTTCAATACCCTACCGATGGAAATCTCAGAGTATTCTTAGGCGAAATAGCCTGGCCGCTTTGAGACTATTTGCAGGTTCGATTTGAATGATTCAGTTTCAGAGATAGTCAGAGTGATTTGGGTCCTGTTCAAGGTCCTTTTCACGGAGAATAGACAATGGAGACGGCCAAACTTTTTTAAGTTCGGTTGGCACGCCATGCTCGGGAAGTTTTGAACTATACGTAAGTGTGATTTTGCACATTTGTGTGTGCGTACTTCTGGAAACAGAAAAGTGATCTTTTTCGGTGAAGTCTATGCATTACAAATTGGTTTCCTTATATCTATTCTCCATGGTCCTTTTGTGGTCCTTTTAAGAGTGATTCGACAGTAATATAATGTTCCTTTTGTATTCGTCACGTACCGGGCGGGCAGAGTTATTTACAGTAGTTGGCCGTCGCTAACCCCACTCTCCCTTTTTAAATTTTTTTTCAAATTATTAACACTTTTTTTTAAGGGATGAATTTTCTGATTATACTTATTTATAATTATAACTTATAGACTAATAACCAATTTTCTATTTGAATTAAGAAATGTTGTCTTTTTTGGTGTATCTCATTCCATTTACGAAACCTAACAAAGGACCCTTGAGTTTCGGCTCCTCTATTGAGATAGCCTCTGCTTGTTATTTATGATCCACTTCTTATTTCAATTTCAGCCTATCTGCTTGTTATTTAATATGATCCTATTTTTATTTCAATTTCGTAAAGGACATTTTAAAGCATTTAAAACATTTAAACGAGCTATCTGGACCTATAAATATATCTACCTGAGTGCCTGCGGAGAATTTCTTAGAGCTTCTCAGGGCCTTGAGAATCTTTAGCATATACTCTGAGATTTCTTTCGGTAGGGTACAGAAATGAGAAGCATAGAGTTAAAAGTTACCCAGAATTAAGCATTCGGATTGAATAAGTGCTTCTGCTTTTACATATAACATGATATTTATGATTAACAATAAATATATTATCGAGCTTATACATTATTTTTATAAAGAATGCTCAATTTTGAGGTTAAAGTGTACAAAAAACGATTTACTTCACTTGAAAAAATATTTAATTAATTTAAATAATACATATTAAGTGTAAACAAGAACTTTACTTATTTTTAAGAAGAAATTTATGTAAACAAACTAAACGTTTATTTGAATCAAACAAATAAGGATAAAAAATTTATATGAATCAAACAAACTTGTTTGACCGCATATTATAGAAATAATTTGTTTGATTCAAACCAAAATTTTTCTCAGTGTAAGGAGTTCTGACTGGAAAAAGCTGAACAATTTTAGTTCACAGAATTGTGGATTTAAAAAGGAAGGAATTATTAATTAAATTTAAAGGAGAATCTCGGGAATATTGAATGTAAGTTTATTCTATTATTATTTTTTATTGTATATGTGTGATTGTAGGTAAGTGTATGTGATCCGATATTGAATTGACAGCTATTTGTTATACATTAAAAATGTACATTTTATTTAATTTGTGGGTGATTCTCAAAAAGTTGGCCATTTTATATCCAAGCTCTGCAATCAATAATAAAGAAGAGATTGGCAATGCAAAAAATGCTCATAATAGAAGCTCAACATGAAGAAAAACCTACCCCATTTTGATGAATCTTAATTATTTATAATTGTAGCTAAAAATAAAAAACCATCAAAAATGTCTTGTCGGTCACCTGTCCCCAGTATGACTTTTCTCGCATTTTATCAACATTAAACTATTATTACTGTAATTTATCCCTCTGCAACCAAAGTCATATCATTAGTATGAATAATGATATAAAAAATACATTTTTTAACTTAGATTATTGTTTTATCGATTATTATAAAAAATTTCAAAGTGGTCCTTCGTTTTCATGTCTCTGGTTCTTACAAACGCATACACACACACATCCTAGGAGTTTAGTGGGGGAAGGTTCAGAGTCTCCCCTGTAACACCCCTGTTTCTGGACAAAATTTTGTCCTCGAAATTATATTATTACTTTCCTTCCTTTCATCAAAGTTTGACGAACATCTTCTAAAGGAAGTTGTGCTTCAGCAGTGTAGGTTATAACATGAGGTTGGTTTTCAACTCTATTCTTGATGCAAAGTAGACATATTTTTTTAGGTATACATTTAGTGATATAATGAAATAATCCGCATCGATTTAATGAATAAATAGTCGCTAAAGCTATTGTTATGTAACCTAAATAATGTAGCCACTTTATACTTGTTTCTTTCCAAGTTTTAAGTCTTCTGTGAGTGGATATTTGTTCAAGCATGTTTTGTGCGCTGTTTTCTATATCATTAGTTACATTGATAGTAATTGTTTTTGACATTTCTATGTTCCTAGGTAAATCTAGTTTATCTTCATTATTATATATTTGGCAACTACTTTCTGAGATTAAAGTATTAACTTCTACATGGATTGGTTTAACGGTCAATTCATAAGCAATGTCTATTTTAACATCAGTTTTCGGTATTATTACATATGTAACCTTCTTTTACTGGTATAAATGTTTCCTTATGCAATAAATAAGGGAATTGTGCACATTTAGGTTCCGCATATCTGCGTAGTAAACTGGCTTCACAAGTATTTGTATCAGAGATACGTAAATTAGGTTGAGTTCTCCTAATAATGAAATATTCACCAAAATTTTTACTTTTGTCTATTGTTTTTTGATCTGTTGGTACACTTTATTGAATTATATAATTAATTAATTTTTTATTATTAATCTATTAATTAATAAAATATTAAATAAAAAATATTAATTAATATAATCGAATTATATATTATATATTTATTGAATTCATTTGGCATTGGAATTATTCTTTGCAAGGATCTCTCTTCGTTTTATAAAACTGGAATATCAATTACGTAAGTGAATAATCCTTGAATCAAGGCTACATTAACTGAACTGATTTCGATTATATGCTGGTAATTTTCCTCGGCCTTATCAAAATGATATCTTGTTCTCTGATCAGTTTCAAATTCTCCAATCATTTCTCTTATAATTTTAGGTGTAAGTAATTGAGGGTGCACAATTCCATGCTTTCCATCGTTAATAGCATTAATGGCTGTGTCAACATCTTCATTCATTTTGTATATAAAAGGGTGGCTAGAATCAATTTGGCATTAACAAAATTATATTTAGTATTCGTGTTTACTATTTGACTTAATTTCTTAGCAGATTGGTTTTCTTGTTCTAATTTATCATTTAATATTTTATAATCCGTTGAGGAGGTGTCTAATATTAGTTTAAGGATCTTAGTTCAGTAGGGGTACCAAAAAGTTTTTTGGAAATATCTCCAACAAAGTTCGCAAGTCCTCTCTTTTGTCTTTTACTTCCTAATAATTTATGTAGAATAGAGATTTTAGAGGTCAGTCTGTTGACTCGTTCTTTTACTAGTCTTAACTCGCCTTTGGGAGTACAGCGGGTTCCGCAAGCTCGTTCAGGTAATAATATAGTTTGCTCCAAGACTCTTAGTCTTTGTTCGGTTGTTGTGAAATTTATACCTATAATAAATTCTCATTTTTCATGAAAAAGATGGACTTTATTTAATTATTCTGTGTAGAATTTTCCATTAAGTTCTTATACCGTGTATTTTTCCTGGATCGTCGTTAGGAGTAATCCAAGGAATATAAAATTGCTCAACATTGTTCTGTAAGAAAATAGGGCATTAACTGATCGATGTGAAGTCATATGGTTTTACCTTCAAATTTAATTATTAAATTATTATTTGTAGTAATTTCTGTAATAACGCCTGGGCCTTTCCAGCTAGGATCCAGTTTATTTTGTTTGGTATTATTTTTCGATTTGACCATGTTTTCTATTTCAGACAGGGTGAGTTATTATTATGTTTTCATCAACTCGTTTTTTACTTTTCTCCTGCTCAAGTTCTATTTTCTCTCTGGCATTCCTAAGAACTTTGTCATGTAGGTGTTTCCATTTTTTCACTAATTCAAAATTAAGTTAGGGTTAGAGATCTAGGTATAGCCGACGGGATGTTGGGATTTCTTCCAAAGGTCATATCGAATGGCGAGAGACCAGCAGTAGCATTTTTCATCGTATTAATAACAAAGTTGATAAACTTTAAGTTCTCGTCTCATCGCTTATTATGATCTTCCATCGATGTTTTAATGACATTTTTTAATGTTGAGTGCATTCTTTCTATATTGCCGTTTGCTTGTGGATAGAAGAAAGTTGTTTTCACAGTTCTAATTCCTAAAGCTTCCTCAAATTGTTGCATCAAATCTGATAAAAATTTTTTATCTTAGTCCCTAAGTATCGTTTTCGGGGCTCCAAAGGTGTATATATAATGGTGAATAATATTTTGTACTACTGATTCAGATGTTTCATTTTTCATTGGAACTAGAATTGTGTATCTGGTCAATCTGTCTTGTAAGCTTAGAATATATTTATTACCTGTTTGTGTTTCAGGTAGTGGGCCAAAGACATCGAACGCAATTTTCTCATTAGGTAGCATTAGTGTGTCTGGATTAATAGCTTCGGCTTGATTAGTGATTCTAGTTGTTTTTTGGAGTTGACAAATAGGACAGCTTTTTGCGTATTTTTATATCTTCATCCATACCTTCCCATTCAACTATCGCTCGTGCTCGTTGAATTGTATTCTTTTCACCAAGATGATTAGCATGATCGTCCTTAATAATTGTTTTGCGCTCTTGTTTGGTAAGTTCTCTAGTTTTATTGAAACATACAGGAAATCCTATATATGGGTTTCTATTGAAGGTTCTCTTATCCTTCTGTGTGGTAACTTAATTCTATTTTCTTCTGTTAATATGACGCCATCTGTGATTGCTAGTTTTCTTGAAACTGGTGTATCGAAATCATTATTTCCAGAAGGTGTTGGTACTGGCGTATTTAGATCACGATTTTCAGATACGTCAAATACCTTAAGGTCTGGGAGTTCTTCTTCTATTGTTTCTATGCCAATGTTTTTCAATGCTTCTTGAAGAAGGTCATTCTCGTGAATTGGAAATAGTCTTGATAAACAATCAGCGGATTTATTTTCTTTGCCCTTAACATATTGTATTTCGTATTTATATTCTTCAAGACGTAATCTTCAATGAAGTAACCTAGAACTTGGGTCTTTTACATTATGCGACCAAACTATGACTTAATGGTCGGTTTGTGTAATGAACTTTTTACCTAACCGGTATTGTCGTAACCTTTTGCAAGCCCAAACGATCGCTAATAATTCCTTTTCGGATGTACTGCAGTTTTCTCTAGCTTTATTGAGGATTCTAGATATAAAGAGGCATGGGTGATTGCCTTGAGAAAGTACGGCATCGAGACATAAATTTATGCATCAATAGTAAGTATAAAGGGTTCACAGAAGATGGGAAAGTGTAGAACGGGTGCACTATAAAGGAGTTCTTTGAGTTTATCAAAACTTTCTTGACATTTGGAGGTCCAGTCAAAAATGGTTTCATTTTGCGTTAAGTTCGTTGATGGTTCTAGGCGAAGTCCTAATTGCTTAATTCTTTTAAATACATCAATCAAGTTTTTATTATGCTATTCAATAGTTGTTCCAAACACTACAATATCATCCACATATATGAAGAATTTTTCACCATATACTCTAAATGCACTATCCATCATTCGTTGGAACGTGGCTGGCCCATTTTTCAAGCCAAAGGGCATTCAGTTATATTCAAAGTGTCCTCGATTTGTGGAGAATGCTGTGTATTTTTTGGATTTTTCGCCCATTGGAATCTGGTGAAAAACTGCGCTCATATCGAATACTGAAAAGAATTTTGCTTGACCTAGTCGATCTAATATGTCATCGATTATAGGCAGCGGATATGCATCTTGATCCGTATGTTTATTAATTTGCCTATAATCAACAACCATTCTTAATTTATTGCCTTTTTCCGGTACGACCCAGAGGGGTGAATTAAAAGATGAGTCTGAGGGTCTTATAACTCCTTTCGCAAGTAATTCCTTACACTAATCTTCAATGAATTGCTTATGGGCTTCAGGATATTCATGTGATTTTAAGTTAACTATTTTTCCTGAATTTAACGTTATTACATGGTGTGTTAACTTTGTACAGGGTACTGGATCTCCACGTGATGTAAAGATTTCGTTATATTTTACTATTATTTTTCTACTTTCTTCTTTAATTCTTTTTTCAATGTGTGATAATCTGGAGTTTTTTAGAAATTCAGAAATTCAATTCACGGGGTATGTTGCGTTGACACTCTTACATCCTCCTTCAAATTGAATCTCGTCTCGAGATTTAATGGACATAATTTTTTCATAGTTAATATTGGAAGGCATTTGAATGGGGCTTCTACTGCAATTAAGAACAGGTATATTAATTCCACTTTTTTCGGCAAATTCAATCGAGTATGCCTCTTATTTTCTATCCAAATGTCATGGTTTTGTTCATTCGATTCAATTCTACAAATTGTACTTGAGTTCTGTAAAATTCATTCTCCGTCGTTATGAAGGGGTAAGTTTTTTCCAAGACTAAATACTTTGGAGTAAGAGCATATATTTTGTATATTTTAAAGAAATTCTAAGTAGGTAATATGGGTTGCTTGTGTTAATAGGTGTGAATCTCAAAGTAGTTTGTATTTCTCTCCGCCTCTATGTCTCCCGACGATGTATTGTAATCGTCCATTGATTGCAGAGATTCGGTTGCATTGTCGTATTATATTTGTTCGTTCTCTTCCTCTTGAGTTATGTCTTCGGAGCTTAAGTAATTATCCTGGTTCTCTTGTAGATTGTTAATTCTGTTGGGTGGACGCTTCTGTCCATAAGGAATTGGAAAATTTGCATTTTGTTTTTGTACGCATTGATTTGACATATGATCTATTTTGTTACATTTATAGCACCTCATTTCTGCTCTAGTGGATAGTGGCATAGAATGATTAGGTACTCTAGTTGTTGGTGTTGGGTGTATTCGTGGTGTCGGGCGATATGGTGGTTTAGAAACCGGTGGTAGGATTAATGTTCGAGCTGGTTGTGCATCGTGTAATTACATTTCGGTTTCTATGGCTTGGTTCTGAGCCTCTATGAGACTAGCGGGGTTCTGTGCTTTTACTTGAAGACCAATTTCCCTTTTCAAGTTTAATAGGTAACGTTTAAGGCATTCTTTGTCTTCAATATTTAGGGCAATTTTTCTTTCAATAATAGACGAATACTCGCTTTGAACTGCATATTTTAATTCGTTTAATATTTGTTTGAATCTTAAATTGAAATTTTGTACTAATTCGGTCGTTCCTTGTTTACAATTTTCGAATTTAGATCTGATAGCTGAAACCGAACCTATTTGTGAAAGATTTTGACGTAGTGCGACAAACAAGTCATCGTAACTCTTTTTACTGGTGTATCTTATGGCCCTTTCTGCATTATCTTTTATTTTCTCCGCTATTAAAAAATTTAGTAATAGGTCTTCCTGAGTGCACCTTTTTTAGCTTTTTTAATGGAACTTATGAAATCCTCCACGCCCATGTTATCATGACCAGTGATTTCTTTGATGGTCCTAATTATATCATTAGCTGGGATACGATCGATTGCATTTTTAGATTTAATTTCGGGGTTCCAGTTTGGGTTATTTTTTGATTCTAGCTAACGCTAACTTTTGAACTTCTAAGATTCTATCATTGTTTTCTTTTTTAAGGGTGTCATGGTTGATATCCATTACATCTAGTCTTTTTAATATAAGTTGCAACATCGCGTAAGCTCCCATTTCAGGAGGTACTAAAGGGGAGGGATTAGGGTTGAGGTTCTCACTTGAAATATTTTTTGTTAGGCAAGGAAAAACAATTTCGTCTATTCATGATTCTCTACTTGATTTTGTCTCGTCAGTGGAGTAATCAGTCTCGTTATCTCAATATGTATGGAAAGCCAGTTTGTTTATTTAAAATAATAAAAAAGGAATTCTTCAAAATAATTTTGTTCTCAGGTTTTCTACTAGGATTATTTAAATAAATAATAATATTTAATAAGAATTTGAACAAATTCTACTTTCTTTCAGACGATGCCTAAATTCTCGTTGTTTTTCGTAACATTGTTCGCGTTTAAACCTTGGTTTCTTGGGCTCGTGCTGCAACAATGCCAAGAAATTTCACGTATGTGTTTTTGTTTATTAACGGACACAGAGACCAGGGAGCACCATCAGCGTGTCTACTGACATGAGCCTAAAGTTCAATAGTATTTGGATGCAAAATTAATCGTAGTATAGGGCTACCATAATTCCACCCTAATAGATTCAATTTTTCATTTCATTATGTTGACGCATCACCCGTAGGTTGGTCCGGACTCTGTTCAGAATTTCGTGAAATTATCACTAAATAATTTCCAGATGATCAGCTCTTTATGACTTAGTTAATATCTCCGTAGAGATTTGATGTCAAGAAGCCGATTCTGGCAGAATCGCCAGAAATGGTACGCGTCAGAAATGGAGAATTTTTAAAAATAACATTGAATTGATAACATCAATTCAACCGTTCTTTATTGACAAATATAGTTAGAATCAAATTAGTAGCATATAACAGAAAGAGGCCGGGCGTGTTTCACACACACACACACACACACACACACAGAGTCTAGGAATTCAGTGGGGGAAGGTTCACAGTCACCCTATTAATAGTTGGCAACAAGTAATTAATCAGGAAAAAAGGATTTTATTAATAGACCTGGACATTTAATGTGCGAAGATCAATTTTTAAAGGATTAGATAATTCGTAAAAAGAAAGTGTTAGCTCTTGATTGAACGCTTATGGCTGTAAATATTACGATTGGTTTGCACCGATGTCCTTTAACCTAAAATAACCGAATGGCTCTGATGGTTTCATGTATTGCAGAGTTTCGATATTTATGTACAATTACATTAATTTATTGATAAACGCAAGTATTAAACTATATTAAAATGATAAAATAATGATTCTTTTGCATTTATAATGGTAAAAGAAACCTAACTTAAAACTAAGGGGGTTTTCATCTCAATTTCCAAACTGCCCTGATCATTGTTCGAAGGCTGACGTTTTAATTAGAAATTTCAGAATTCTCTGTCAAAAAATCGCGCTTTATTAGACGACTGTTTTTTAGCAGCCTTCGAACAATGCTCGGGGCAGTTTGGAAATGGAGATTTCGAAACCCCTGGTTTTAATTTAGGTTCATCATGAAATAGTCAGACCCACTCGAATATTTTATGTTAAAGGACATCAGTGTAAACAAATCGCAATGCTCTTACTGCAATAATCGTTCTATTGGGTGCTAAAACTTCCTTTCTCCATATCATCTGATCCTTTAAAAAGTGATCTTCACATACTAAACGTCCAGATTTATTAATAAAATCATCTTTTTCACTATTAATTGCTTGTTGCCAATGGCTTGTTGCCATTTGAAACTTGTTACATTTAAATTCGTTAAAAAATTTTTAAATTGCCCTTTTCAATAATCATCATTTATGATTTAGAAAGTATTAGAATTGTCCGAAATTTGACACCACAGTTTTTCAATGGATCTCCATGTTTCGAGACACCCTGAATCCGAAAATCATGTTTTTACGATGGCGTCTGTCGGTCTGTCCGCCCAGCCGTCCGTCCGTAACCACGATAACTCTCGAAAAATGAATGGATCAAATCCATCTTTGGGTCACTTTTTTAAGTCTTAAAAGAAAGGACGAGTTCGTTAACCAACCGTTTTTGATAAAAATTCAAAAGGAGCCATCCATATAGCACGTGGACACTTTGGGGGGAAGGGGGGGTATGGCAAAATTCCACGCTTTTCCACGAGGGGGACCGGGGGTCGAGATAGAATCCACGTGGACACACATTTCCCTAAATCTGTAGAAAATATACTGAAATGACACAAGGTATACTCTAGGTATACTCCAATTTTTATATTGTGCTCACGCATAATATAATTTTTATTTTTATTTTAATTTTTTTCGTGACTTCTTCTTTTAAATTCAAATCATGTTTCAGCTCACGTTCCTAAGGTAATTCGAATTTTTTCATCCAATTCATCGCTCCTTTTGAACTTCTTATAGTCCGGGAGCTCACGAGAATTCTATGAACGTCATTTTAGTACTCACTAAAATTCCATACTCTTTTGTTTTCATAGTCAACAGTTCGAAATTCGTTGATTGACTAACAGCTGTTGGTGTATTTTGCAACAATTATCGTTAAACTCGTCAAAAATTCGAGTGAAAAAAACGTCATTTTATTACTCTTGAAACCCACGGGGAATGATTGTTTGGATGCTAAAAACTAACAATAAGTTTGACTGGCAGCTCCTGAGTGATGCCAAAGTTAATAGTAGACTGTCAAACATGTAAAAAATTCGAGTGAAACAACGTAAAGCCCTAGGCGCGCTCAAACTTGCAAGTGAAGCGACATAGTCACAGTATAAGTTCTTTTAATACATATTGATTAAAGGAATTTATAAAATATTACCTAAACATTTAAATATTATTTATTGTTTTAATTGTGTCAGCGATATAAATATGAACGACCAAAACTGTTATACATATTTATTTGCATACTATATTCTGTTTTTGAGAAGAATACTTTCTTCCAAGCCGGGCGGGAGGCTGAAAGAAATCAGTCGTTCGACGAGATTTTACGGCCAATTAGTAGACTGTTACAGGCAACAGTGACACTTGTTAGTCTTTCAAGCCACAGAATGCCTTCTGGTGAAATATTAAATTCTGTTTTCAATTCCACCTCCTCCCTGTCGGAATTGTCTGAACTCTGAATTAGAAAAATTTCGGATAAAAACTTTTAATTTTGAAAACTTGTATTAAACAATTGCGCTAACCTTACAGTAGCTGCAATCCGCTCTTGACTTACAAGTATTGAAAGGTCATTTACAAGTATTGAATGGTCTATTCCATAAAAATTTGTTATTTTTGTGTTGAAAATTTAATTGTTTGGTAAAAAATTAATTTCTTTGTTGGAAAACCTAATTCGTTTCTTGAAATATTGTTTCTGTTGTGGAAAATTTATGTATTTAACATAAAATATAACTATTCTATTTTTTATACAAATTTCTCTTTTACTGTTGAAAATTCATGTATTTCCATAAATTAATTTATAAATACATTTAGATTTATCATTCTATTCAAAAATTCACATAATAAACAGAAATTGTAATGATTCCACTTTTTGTGGACATGGTATATTTTTCAGAGAAATTGAATCTTCGTGGTTATATACATCTACACTCAACTCTCGCTTTCAGTCACAAAAAGTTCAAAACTTATGTTTCTAGCAGAAAACTGATTTATTATACCTATTGATCGACAATTTATCCTTTTTAGTTAAAAATTTATATATTTTGTTGAAAGTGAATCTTTTTGGTAATTAATTTATCTTTTGGGTTGAAAATGCAACTATTTGGTTTAATTATCAATGTAATTAGTTTTAATTAACTTAAGTTGGTATGTAAGCTTCTAATGTGTCCCCTAATGGTTTACATTTTTCTTGTAGCATCTTCCCTATTCCTTTACACATCCCCCACACATTTACTTGGCGGTGAGAGGGGGACCTACAGTTTAAGGTGGGTTACGAACCAGGAAGAGCAATAGCTTTAAGTACTTAGAAGCCCTTTTTCTCTAGAGGTACTGATCCCACGAATCTCCTGAGATGAACAACTTCCTTGCTAGGCTAGTGTGCTGCTGAAGAAAAGGCTCCGTATTGCATACCCTTCAAATGTAACCTTGAATATGAAATAACTTGCAATTGCACACTTTTTCCATTCAAGAATACGCAGCATCTTTCTTCAGTATTTTCTGTCGCAGAATATGAGAAGAGAGGATAAATTACGAAAACTCTCATCAGAAATCGAACGGATTAACCAATTTTCTTCTATCTTTTTTTAATCGTCTCGCCGTTATCTAATGAAGAGTATTGAAATTATATTCCTTAATATTTTAATAATTTTTTTATTCCTCTTAACCGGCTGTTATCTCTAACAATATGAGGGTTGGGTAAGGCATGACAGGCACTTAATCAAATCCTGAGCTCGATCCTCGGTTTACAATGTTTAAACTATCGTCGAAAAAATAAAACTCTAGTTTTGTTCGAAAACAACCGGCCCCGATTTCCTTTCACAGTGGGTACACTCATGGTGGCGGTTTGCTCCTTCCCAGGTACATAAAATTTCAACAAGGTTTTATAATTATGGTTAAAAATTTAACTATTTGGTTGAAAACTCATATTTTCGCTGAAAAAATCAATTATTTGATAGAAAATTGATTTAATTTGTTAAAAAGTAAACTTTTAGGTTGAAAATTGATATATTTTGTTAATTAGATTTTTTCCTAAAATTAAAAAAACTGCAAAATAAAAAAATTTCCTTAAAATTTCCGGATTCTTTTTTTTTAATTTTTAAAATTTTTTCAAATACTCACTTAAAATTTATTTGTCAGAATAAAAAATCATTTTCAATGTTCTTAGCAATCACAACAATTTTTGTTATTATTTTTAAATACTGTACAATTCTCAAAAGGCTTATTTTTTTAAATCTGTAAAAGTCTGAATCGTGTTTCAAATTATTTGAAATAATTTCAAGTTTTAAATTAATTCTGAACCTTTTTTTTAATTAAAATTGTGGCGTTTAAACTTAAAATTTTCTTTTTTTAATTAAAAAGTTTCAAATTGAATGGGTTAAAAATAAAAATTTTTTAGACTGAAATAATATTTCAAGTCATAATTGAAAACAAATAAATTAATTTTCTAACAAATAATTGGTGTTTTAACTAATGCAATTTACAGGATAAAGTTTAACCTAAAATGGAATAGTTCAATTTCCAGATAAAAGCTGTGATAAAAAATTTGAATTGAACAAGGAAAAAAACGAATTTTCAACAAAATTGTTAAATTTTCAAGGGACAAGGTGAATTTTTGACCAAGAAGATTAATGTTTTATAAAAAAAACGATTGTCAAACTTAACCAATATATACGATTAATTTTTAATAAATCCTATAATAGTTACATTTTCAGATAAAGATAAATAATTTTTAACGGAAAAAATTTATTTTCAACAAAGTTGTTGAATTGTCAACCAATCAGATCAATTTTCGACCAAGAAAATTAATGATCTACAAAAAAAGACAAATTTCAAAAAAATACATGAATTTTAAACGAAATTATTTAATTTTAAAGTATATAATCGAATTTTCCACCCAAAAATTATGATTTTAATTTTTAACAATATAGTTGCATTTACAACAAAACGACTTTGCAACCAAAAAATATTAACAGTTGATAATTCAACCGAAAAATGTAATTTTCAATCAAAAAGTATAAATTTTCCATAAAGCAATTTAATTTCTACAAAGAAAGACGAATTGTTAACAAAATACAGGATTTTATAACCAAAAATGGTATAGATTAATTGTCAGTTTCAAAAATCTATTTTCAACGAAAGAGATGAACCTTCAAATAAAAGAAATAAAAATTTTAACAAAGTAGTTGAACTTTTGATAGAAAAGAGGACTTTTTTTTACAAAATTGTTACATTTTCAACAAAATAATGAATTTTTCAATCAAATAATAGAGTTTTCATCCAAACGAGATGAATTCTAAAATCGCAAATTTCTTTAATTTCTTTCAAATGCGGATCAATATTTAAATAAGAATATTATAATGTAACATAATTATAATATTATCATTAA
>NC_046662.1:105710018-105711490 GCF_010883055.1 Belonocnema kinseyi
GAATCGCCAGCCCAGCATCGAAATCTGAAAATGTTAAAATCCCAATTTCTTCATTTTATTTCAAAGCAGATAGAGATATAATTAGAACCGCCGAAGTGTTCCGATCGGTAATCGTGCACCTTTGAGTTTTCAAATTGCGAATAAAAGAAATGGGTTGCGCGCGCAACCCAGGCATTTATATCGTCTCCTACCATATTCACACGGACATAGACGTGTCATAGTATTGGACCACGTCTCGTTTGAGATCGGGGATCACTGCGTTGGGTGCACAGGAAATCGACGTGCAGCACGCCCCGCCGGTCCCAGAACACAGTACACATAACCTTACCCGCGGACCTGGTTGTCTTCGCTTTGACTGGCGCCCCTTCCTCCTTCTTCTTCCACTCTTTATACGACACCTTGCTTTCGGGAGTGTAATAGTGTACCCATATCTCGCCTGTAGTGAAGATTTGCGTTAAAAACCGTCCCCCTCCGCCTCGTATCGCGTCAGCAAGCGGCGACAAACTTCCAACCGCGTGAATTTTTGCTCGAAGTTCAACAGTTCAGGAACACATCGCGCCGTTACTTTGCGATATTGAAGGTCCTCGTGGATGATAGACTCTACACTACCAATACTGATGCCGAGTTCAGCCGAAATGTCTCGAACATTCATCCTACGGTCCTCCAAAATCATTTGTTCAACGCGGCGAATGTTGTCTGGTGACATGCTGGTTCGCGGTCGACGATCATGCAGCTCATTCTTGACGTGCGCTTCCGACGAAAACTATGCCACACTGTTCGTAAGGAACCCAGCTATCAAAAGCTCAAGCCACGACCTTCAAAACATACATGTGCGCCATCTACAGCGTTTGTCTCGACCATATTTGAACCACCCTCGTAACCGGTCAAGATTGGTCGGTTAGGGTGATTTAATTGTCCTTTAACCTAAAAAGTACAGTGTCGTTGTGAAATATGGAGTTTTTAGAAGAAGTTCTGAGGTCGTCTGATCGTTGCAAATGCATGACAAAATAATAACGTTGAATTTAATAACGCAATAAAAATAATTTACTGACAGTATTAAATAATCTTTGAATATTTTGAGTGATCTTTTCGACATTTTCCATTTTCTAAGCAAAAGAAAACTGAAAAAACTGCTTTTAGATCAAATATACGCAGTGTTAAAATTTTGAACAAGAATCGCGAAGTGCGTTTGTTTTAAATGTAAATCGGGAGAAAAAAGTAATCGGGAGCAGGACAATGCTAACAAAATGCAATTTTTCAAGCCACCAAATGATCTAAATATTATTAAATAATGGCAAATTCTATTTTAAGGAACGATATTAAACTGTAGTGTTGTGGCGACGGTGTTACATATAAAGTGTATAGGTATATCTTCATGTTTTTAGAGTTTTTCTCTTTTTAAAAATATTATTTTAGTGTTAATATTAACTGTGAATATTGGGCATTATTTAATCAATAATAAAAACTAATAT
>NC_046662.1:105711590-105716942 GCF_010883055.1 Belonocnema kinseyi
CATGTTTAAAAAAATGAACTAAAATTATAAATTGTAAATAAATTAAATTAATTTTAATGAATTCATTTATAAAATTGCTTTTCGGCATAACTCTTTTCATGAAATTTAGCTTAAGACTTAGGACAAAAAGGGAATTTTCATTATAATTGTTTTTAAATTAAACATGAACTAAAGGATCTTATTCTAAATAAGGAATCGCAACTTAGGAACCAAGTTTTCAAAATAATTTCCAAATTGCTATTTTATCCATTTTACATTGATTTATTTTCGTCTATCAGTACATTTAGGTTTTGAATTATTGACCATAATTTTTCCATCGAATCTACAGAAAACAATGATTAATAAATGTTTATTTTCATTTCAAATGTTTAAATTATGTCTGTTAAAGAAGAATTTAATGAAGATATAGATTATTTTACAGTTTGGGATGACTGTAATGTAATAAATAGAATCAAGTTATCGTGGATGAAATTTTATAAATTTTTTATAACTTTATATTACCTTTTTTAAATTGTATAAGTTTATATTTTTTAATTTTATATATTTTTCCAAATTTTGCTATTAAACGGATAATAAGACTTCGGAAAAATTGAAAATTATTCAGATATTATTTTAAAAGGTTAATTTTAAGTTTTGAAGATTTTAAAATATGCCGAGAAAAAACCTGAAAGATTTAAAACCATTTTTTCGGATTTTTTTTATTTGTAGAAGTTTCAGTTAGTTATGAAAAGAAATGAAAATAATTAAAATCTTTAGAAGATTCCGAAAAATTTAAAACGAAAGGTACATTTTTCATGATTTAGAACAAAAAATGAGAAGCCTTTTAAGAATGTTTAAAGGTTTTAGGAGAACAACAAAATTGTCCCAAGATTCCTGTTAACATTTTTAATGATTTCTTTATTTTGAAGAAGGGATTCTAAAGGAAAATTGAATCAAAATTACAAAAAGATCTATTATGCTTAATAAATATTTTCAACTATTCAAACAAAAGGTTTTTATGAAATTGGAAAGGTTTTTAGAAAGTCAAACAATATTCTCTAGATTATAAGGAAAATTCAAAGTTATTTTCTGGAAGATTTTAGGACAATTTATTTTCATTTTTCAGAATTACAAAAAAATGGTAGTTTCCAAAAATTTCAAGTTTAAAAAAATGAACTAAAATTACACATAGTCAACTAAATTTAATTAATGTTAATGAATTCACTTCAAAATTTTTTTTTTATTATAACTATTTTCATTAAATTTAGCCTAAGATTTAGGAGGGAGAGGGAATTTTAATTATACTTGTTTTTGAATTCAACATAAAATAAAGATATTTCATGCTAAAAAATGAACGTTGTTAAAAATGTTTTATAAAATCGAGGAAAATATTTTATTGTTAATTATAACTGGTTTTTTTAAACAGTTTTAGGTGAACTTTTAAAATAAATATTTTACAATTTTTATTGTTTATTTAACAACAGTTTTTACAGTGTAATGTTTTTCTCTCTCACTTTAGGTAAAAGTTACAATTATTCTTCGATCCTAATGATGTAGGGCTTATTTTATTCCTGAAAAGATGCTCCACAAATCTAATCGATACGTTTTTAGATAAAAAATTTAATTTAGGGATTATAAAATATTTATTTTTGTAAACAATAGGTTTTTATAAATAAAAAAATAAATAAAAACTGCCAGTGAGATTTGCAGAAAATCATTTTAATTAGCGGAAATCGTGAAATTCAGGAAGGTAATAAAAAATCTTAAAGGTTATTATCTTTTACCCAGAACTATTAGAAAATTATTTTCATTTGAAAACCATTTTTTTAATACTTTCGCCGCGCAATATTTGAATACTAGGCCAACTGCATAGCTGGCGGCGCGGCGGCACGCGGCCACCGTCAAATCTCATGACAAATATTTTCCACAGCTCTCCAGAAAAGTGGCATGGGGCTGCAAACGATATTTTGTTTAAGAAAAGCTTGTGTAAATGATCTGCTGAATCAAATCGAAGGAGCATTAGGAAGAAAATTAGATGATCTCACTTTATTTTCTAATATCTTATCACAGAAAACACGAATAAAACAGAAGCATAACACGAACAAAAACACACGTACAAATTCACTTTTTTTAGGTTAGTGTGGTCACGAACGTGGAGTGAACCTTGTTTGAATTTGGCGCGCACGGCCATATGGCTTTGCTTTTCACTCGACCGACAAGAAATTTCAAAGAGTTGATTTATTTTTATGTAATTACAACATATTTTCAAGTGTGTAAAAGGATTTTAATCAATTTCAAAATAATGAAACTAAATTTTTAAAAATTTATTTAAAAAATATTAAACTTCATAAATTAATTTCAAAAGATTTCAAATAACTTCAAATAATTTTAAATAATTGTAAAAGATTTTTTATTAATTTTAAAAAGTACAAGAATTTTCAAGAGATTTAAAAAAAACTTTAAAATACTTTTTCTGAATTCAAGAGGTTTTAAGGAATTTAATGGCATTTTAAAGGATTTAATATGGTTTAAAAAGTCGGTAAGGCAATTTAAAACATTACAAAGCATTTAAAATGATTTTAAAGAAATTCAAAAGAGTTTAAGTATTTTCATGTAATTTAAAAATATTTTTAAGTATTTAAACAGATTTGAAGGAATTTCAAGAGATTTAACGGAAGTTATTAGATTTAACATATTTCAAAACTTATGAATGAATTTCAAAATATTTTTAAATATTTAAAAGAGTTCAAGATATTTTAGTTTATGAATTTATGAGATTTTAAGTAATTTTGAAAATTTTTTAAGGAATTTCGGTAGAATTCAAATGAGTTTAGAGATTTTCAAATGATTGAAAAATAGAAATAATGTTCTTGAACTCCCTAAAGTCTGTCACATCTTTTGAAATCTTCGAAAATGTTAGAAAACGCCTTATAATCTATTAAATTTCTTTAAATATATTGATTTTTCTTCAAGCTTTTAAAATACACAGGACCAAAAACTGCCAAATCCTGCAACATAAGAAAGGCTAGGTTTATCTTATGTTTTTGAGGTCGCTGAATCCGAATCTGATGTCTGTTCGACGCCATCAGGTCAGCATCAAGGTCATTCCAAGGTCAAAACTAGAAAAATCACCGCTCATCAAATAAATCAGAGTACTTTTAGAATAAAGTGGTCGCTGAATTCGAATCCGGTTTTCTTTTGACACCAGCAGGTCAGTATAAAGGTCAGTTCGAGGTCAAACCTACAAAATTCATCGCTAACCAACTAAATCAGAGTAAATGTAGGTTTAAGTGGTCGCTGAATTCGAATCCGGTGTCCGCTTGACACCGGAAGGTCAGAATCAAGGTCGGTTGAAGGTCAAACCTGCAAACCAGAATATTTGTTATCAGGGTTCCGTGCTGTTCGGAATTTGTAACTTTGTCGCCATTCAAGAATGCTATAGTATCAGGTACTTTTTGAATAAATTAAATTTGAACTCGCTTAATACAGCATGAGAAACGCTTTAAATTCAGTTGAACTGGTTTCAGCGTTAACCATTCTGAACGACGTTGAGGAACCATTTCTTTCAGAACTTACCCGTTACAGAAACAGGGGTGCCAACGGCACATTTATGTGGTGTATAAAGTAAGATTTCATGACTTGAAGTTCACGCCAAATCGTAGGCAGAGGGATTCGAAGCTTTTTTCTCTCGTATTTGCAATGTCTACTAATGCCACTAATACAAGTCGAACAAATGATATGAGGAATCCAAGAATGGTTAAAGGGATATTTCCAAATAAATGAAACTGATTAAAATGTATACTGAATAGATATTTATTTAGAATAAAATTATAACTTCCTGATGCAACTTCCAAATCTTAGGTTAGTCATGGCCGTCGACATTTAAACTAAAGCTGAGATGTATAGAGAAAGTCCTGACCGTCTACGTATACAATTAGGTATTTCCACTTCAACTACCAGCTAACTTCACTTTGTTGAATACATAAACTCTAGAGGAAATTTCTTCGAACGCTCAGGCATCAATTTCGATACAGACGGCCATGAATTAGTTTTTACATCCCGACTTCGGTGGTTTGAATGTTATGTGGGTATTGAATGGCGAAAAGGTTACAAATTCTGAACAGCACATAAGTCACATTAAAACTCTTCAGGTTTTTCTAAATTTGACCATTAAAATCTCTGAACCTTTATCCCAAGATGTTCACTTTCATCTAAAAGTATCCTGATTTAGTTGGTTAGCGATGAACTTTGTAAGTTTAACCTGGAACTGACCTTGATACTGACCTGATAGAATCAAACGGAGACCGGATTCCAATTCAGTGACCACTCAAACCTAAAGGTACCCTGATTTAGCTGGTTGGCGGTCAATTATGTAGGTTTGACCTTGAGTTGACCTGGATACTGACATGATGGCGTAAAAAGGCCACCGGATTCGAATTCAGCGATCACTTAAACCTGAAGATACCCTAATTTAGTTGGCAGGTGATGAATTTTGTAAGTTTGATCTTGAAATGACCTTGATACTGACCTAATGGTGTCAAACGGATACCGGTTTCTAATTTAGCAACCACTTAAACCTAAACGTACCCTGATTTAGTTGGTAAGCGATGAATTTTGTAGGTTTGACCTTGGATTGACCTTGATACTGACCTGATGAAGTCAAAAGGACACCAGATTCGAATTCAGCGACCACTCTAACTTCTCTTATATTGCAGGCTCAGGCGGTTTGTGGTTCTGTGATATCTTGAAATATTTTCCAGTTTATATTAAATCGTGTTTAATCACCTCAAACATTCAATAATAATTTGTGATATTTCTAAAATCTAAAATCTTGGTACATATACTATTATAAGCGTAGAATTATTTTTTATGGAACGGTTCACCGCGAGGTTCACCTAAAGCCGCGAGTGTTTAGGCGTTAGCAATTATGAATGCGAAACTTATAAGGTTCGAACTGGAGCTGTCCTATCTGCACTATCCTGTCTTCTAATAGAGATTACGTCACCTCAGCCTTGAAATTTTATAGGAGTTTGTAACACATTTCCTTAAATAGTTCAATGTAATGTAAAACCAAGGCGATTTTAACTTTGATTAAACTACCCATCGTATCCTCTGCTATATGATTAGTTCTATAAAATTTAATGGATTTTTTACCCCGTGTACTACCTTATTATTATAAATACAAAGATTTAAGCCTAAAGAAAAGAAAAAAACATTAAGTACATATGCAGTGAAACTCTCCTATAGCGACGATTTCGTCGTTGACGATCGGTGGGAACTAACTCATTATAATCCGCTGCGTTTTTGTTTGTTCACGCCTGAGTGCTCACTTGAGTGATAACTGCAGACCCGACGCAGCTCCTCTCACAACTA
>NC_046662.1:105717042-105719832 GCF_010883055.1 Belonocnema kinseyi
GACAACACCAAACATAGTTGTAGTAAGTGCGGTTCAAAACAACAGAACGCGCAGGGCTCCCGACAATCGGTCGGCCAACAATGCCGACCAATCTAGAGCTGGCGGAGCCAATGAAAATGGATTTAATGCGATGGATCGGCGGGATCTCGCGACCTTTGGGTGGACGGAGCAACTGAATCACGACTTTCTAGACTGCTACGATGCGAGCGTTATCACACCCGTTATCACACACTTAACAAGTCAAAGCTGCTGACCATCAGGCAGCATATTGTTGAGAGAATACGGATACTATCTGACGCTAAGAGAAGTCTCGAGCGGAGGGAGAGGTGGGTCAGAGAAAATCAACAGTTTCTCTCTGAACCATCTCGACTCTTCCAAGACCCTCCAGTTACTGTCGAACACCCACCCAAACCAGAGGAGGTCGAAGTATTTTGGAGAGAAGTCTATAAAGTTCAGCATAGAATGAACGAAGACTCAGAAAATATAAATAGCTTCAAGGAGTTATGTGTTGCCCTCATAACACCTGATAAAGAATGCCCACCCATCACTACCGAGGAGGTGAAAAAAGTATTAAGCGGGATGTAAAACTATTCCGCAACGGGACCAGATTGTATCAAAACCTTCTGGTGGAAGAAGTTTTCTTCAACCCATCAGCACTTGGCCCGTATTTTCACCTCATATCTGAAGTCGGAAGAGCCGATTCCAGAGTGGTTGGTGGAAGGGCGCACACTACTGCTGCCGAAAATAGGCAACTTAGCTGACCCGAAGAATTACAGGCTAATAACTTGTCTGAACACTCTTTATAAGATATTCACAGCTATCCTAAATGATAGGATTGCTCGGGCAATTGAACCTGTGAGGCAAGAAATGTATGAACAACGAGGCTCAAAGACAGGCGAAGCGGGGTGTGGGGAGAACCTGCTCATCGATAGATGTGTCTGCAATGATGCAGCATTTTACCAGCGTGATCTACCGATGGCCTGGATTGATTACCGGAAAGCTTTCGATACGACCTCCCATAGACTTATCATCTCTCTTTTGGAAATCAAATCTTAAAGGTTCATCCGCAAATAGTTGGGTGCATAGAGAGATTGATGCCGTTTTAGAAAACCAGATTTACTATCTCATCTGGAAAAAATTGTGTGACAACTGACAAGGTCACCTTTCAGAGAGGTGTCTTTCAGGGCGACATCATGAGCCCACTCCTCTTTTGCCTTACATTATTGCCACTATCTCTAGCACTTCGCCATTCCGACGGGTAATTGTGCGGCAAACCTGCAGATCGAAAGTATAAGGTCACTCAAGTATTTTACATGGGCGATCTTAAGATCTATGCTAAAAACAGAGAGCAACTGCATCTAGCTCTGGAGATTGTCGAACGATATACTAAGGAAATTGGAATGTAATTTGGGTTAGACAAAGAAAGGTTATGCACATGAACAAAAGCATGCATCTTAAGTCTTCCGTTCCGCGACTGTACATCTCACGCCGTCAAGGGGGTCGCGGAATATTGAGTCTTGAATAGTCCATGTAAAATACATGAGTGGCCTTGTACTTTCTATCTGCAGGTTTGCCGCACAAGTACATGTCGAAATAGCGAAGTGCTAGAGATAGTGGCAATAATGTGAGACAAAAGAGGAGTGGGCTCATGGTGTCGCCCCGAAAGACACCTGTCTGACAGGTGACCTTGTTAGTTGTCACACGATTTTTTCCAGATAAGATAGTAAATCTGGTTTTCCATAGCGGCATCAATATCTCTATGCACCTGGCGAATTGCGTATGAACCTTTAAGCTTTCCAAGAGATGGATGATCAGTCTATGGTAACTCGAATCGAAAGCTTCCTAGTAATCAATCCAGGCCATCGATAGGTCGTATGGCCTGTAATTCGTCGGGTTATCTAAGTTGCCTATTTTAGGCAGGAGCATTGTGCGCCCTGCCACCTTCTCTTTGGAATGGACTTTTCCGACTCTAAGTAATATATAATAACAAATAATAACTAAATAATAAGGAATAACTCTAAATATATAGCATAGACTGGACTCTAAGTCCAGTCTATGCTGCACTTCATATACTTTGCTCCAAAATACTTCGACTTCCTCTAGTTAGGGTGAGTGGTCGACTGTGACTGGAGGGTCTTGGAAGAGAGCAGATGAATCAGCGAGAAACTGTTGATTTTCTTCGACCCACCTCTCTCTGCGCTCTAGACTTCTCTTAGGGTCAGATGGTATCCGCATTCTCTCAACAATATGCTGTCTGAGGGTCAGCAGCTTTGAATTGTTAAGTGTGTCATAACGGGTCCGGAGTTCGCGCGTGAACTTTCGAATCTTAGCGAGAAAATTCCTGCCAGATGTGATGTAGTCAATCACACACTGAATGCGGTACACGTACAGGATAAGGCTGCATACTCTGAAATGTCGCCCGGTATCCCAGAGTTACCGTTCTAGGCACCTCACGCAGGTGCCATTCAGCTGTCGACATGGTTTTCATACCTCCGCTTGGGGGTTAATTCCATCGAGACCACGCCTGGATAATTGTGCACGACTGCCTATTCATTTTTTAAACCATGTTCAGCAGGAACCCTTGGTACAGGGGCCTTCTATCCGCAACCCGAAGAAACGTTCGGTGGCTTTGTCATAGGCCCTTCGGTTTGATTCTGGAGGAATCAAAATCAATCGTGCAACGTATACGTTAACGAGTGCCCCCGTCTGGACTGGCCCCCATCACTACCGCGAGTCGTCAAGATATTTTTGTCCAGCAATATTCATTTGTTGCAGCGGCCTTGTGAAGAT
>NC_046662.1:105719932-105722780 GCF_010883055.1 Belonocnema kinseyi
TCTTTAACTAATCGTTTAAGTATCCTGTTTTCGCGTCTATAATTATTTCTACGTCTACTTATTTCCTCATTGCTAAGACCTGCGATGTTCAAAGTTCTCTTACTTCCTTTTAATTACATAGGTTACATTGTTTGATTATTTACTTTAAGGATACGTAATTAAAAGTCGCCTAGAGTTTGTGTATTAAAAGTTTATTTTTTATTTTGAATATCTTTATTATAATTATATAATTTTTTAAACGTTTGCGACGCTGTGAATTATATATACGTACGTTTTATTTATTTTTTAACTTGGTATAAAAGGTGATTATTTATTTAAATTTCAAGTAAAGCAATAATTTTTTTAAAATATAAAGTAAAAATTATCCAAATATTTTAATTAAAATAATTGTTTAATGCTTTTTATGTTTTAAACTGATTGATTAATTATTAATTGATTATGTTAAAAATTAAATTTCCTGGAATAATTTCAAAAGATTGTTCATAAATTCAAATCTCAAAAAATTAAGGCTTGTATTGAAAAAATGTAAAATAAAAATAATTGTATTGTTTCAATGAAAATAATTGTTTAGGCATTTTATGCTGTAAACTATTTCATTTAGTATTAGCTGATTAGTCGATTGAAAAGGTAAATAATCAGCTGAGTACTAAAGATGATAGAATATAGATAAGGAGAGGCTGGTGGGATGAGGAATGCTGGGAGAGTAAAGAGAGAATGAAAGAGTGTGTAAGAAAATAGAGAAAAGGTGAATGCATAAGGGGAAGTATACTAGTAGAAAAAGAGAACATGAAAAGAAGCTGGAAAGAAAAATACAAAGGGGAAAGGAGGAATATAAGGCAGAAGTAGAAAAAGCGCTCAAAGAAGGTAGGATGTGGGCTGTGATAAATAGGGATAGAGGGGAAAGGAAGCACGTTGATAAAGAAATAGAAATGGAGGAATGGACGGATTATTTCAAGCATCTATTAGGGTATAGAAAAATATGATCAAGGGGAAAAAGAGATAGATAGTCCAAGGAGAAATGGAGGAAGGGAACTTGAGAAAAGAACTTGAGAAACTTGAGAAATGGAGGAAGAATTTGATGAGGCGATAGATAGACTAAAAAGGAACAAGGCGACATGAAAAGATGGGATGCAGAAGGAAGCGATGAAGTATGCAGGAGAAAGAGTTAGAGATGGGATGCGAAAGGTCTGCAACAAGTTCTGGAAAGGAGAAAGCTGGCCAGAAGAGTGGTTGACAGGACTGATTGTACCGCTTGTCAAGGAAAGGGGAAGGAAAGAAGGTAGATGAATTCAGAGGGATGACTATCATGCCATTGTTCGTAGATTTCAAAGCAGCTTTTGACTCAGTAAACAGAAAAGGGTTATGGCAGGCAATGAAAGAGAGCGTTGTAGAGGAAAAGTGGGTGGAGATGATAATATAAATTTTCACTGAAACCAGGATTAGGTTGAAGATAGGAAATAAAAAAATGCAGGTTTTCTGGACAGGAAGAGGTCTAAAGCATGGGTACCCGTTGAGTCCGTTACTATTTAATATTCTGCTGGCAGACTTAGAGGAGAAGCTAAAGGAGAAAGGGAAATGAGGAACAGATTCAGGTAATAGCAAACTATACTCTCTAGCATACGCAGACGATGTAGTTCTCTTAGCAGATGATGAGAAAGGGATAAAAATAATGATGAGAATCTTCGAAGAGTATGTAGGAGCAAAATATTTGACGATGAACGTAGACAAGCCAAAGGTGACGTGCTTCAGAAAAAGAAAGAACAAAATAAATTACGTTTGCAAGATGAACGGAAAAGAGTGAAAATTGTGGAGGAGTTATGTTACCTCAGTCTAACCAGTGATTTTCGATCTCAGTAAATTAATATTTTAAATGTTAATAACAAACTTTAAAACCGAAACACCTATTACTGGCTCTTTCTTACTGGAAAGTTGGTTTTTACAATAAATATTGTAGTTTTTTTATATATAAAATTTTACAGTTTATTTTTTATAATAAAAAGCATTTTACACGTATATTGCGTCATTTTTGATCAAATAAATCAACAATAAACCATTGTTCTTTTTAATAATCTATTTATTACAAATAATAGACTGGTGCGTTGTATGGAATATATATCTATGAATTCGCATTAAATAATCTTTTTTCTAAGTCTATCTACGTTAAATATGATGCATTTTGAGTTTTTTCTTTTTCTGTTTAGAAAATAACTTGCGTTAAATAAATATATTTAAACGAAAATGGATAAATGTACTTAATAAGTTATCTTAAAAATTTGATGCTGATCATTTCTGAAATAAAAACTTTCAAATCTGTTCACAATTGTGATCTGGAGACTATTTGGAATTGTAAATTCTCGAGCCAGCCTACTGTGCAGTGGGAAAAGTAAACCCTGCAGGTTTTCTTTTTACTCCGGATTTTGCCTGAGCCTGCAGGGCACTTGGCGATTTGACTAGGCAGAGTCCGAAATGAAAGCGCTACTTCGGACTTTGCCTGACATCGCCCAGGCAATATATATATTGAGGGAAATTGAGTCAATTGTCGAGAATGGGAAGTGCCGCATATAATGGAACTTTATATTCTCGACAATTGTTTCTGTTGCTCACTCGAGGCCTGACATGGTTCTTCTTGACTTCAAGAAGCGAACCATGTTCGTTATCGAATTTTCGGCACCAGCTGACAAAAACATTATAGCCAAGGGAAATGAAAAGAAAGAGAGGTATCGAGACCTTATAAGGGAGTTGCAATGATTGTACCTGGAATATTCTGTTAAACTGATCGTCCTTATTATCGGCGCTCTTGGAGGTGCCAAGCTTTCACTTGCTAATAGCCTAAAAAGCATCCCTGCGT
>NC_046662.1:105722880-105733219 GCF_010883055.1 Belonocnema kinseyi
AGAATTCTGGATCAATCTGAAAAATCTCTATCCTATCCACACACTACTCCTTTCCCCTGCCGAGTGAGTCACGCCTACCCCGAAAGGGAAATGGCTTAATGGCATAATATTAATAATAATAATAATAAAAATTTAATCCTTACATAACTGAAATATAGGTATTCAATATAAAAATAAACTTTAATTATACCAATTAGAGCTAATATTCAACTACACAACCTTCGAATTGATTCTTCATTTATGTACTTAATTTTTAAAATTAAAATATATTCTTTATGTAAATTATTATTATGAAAAAAGTATAATAGCTAATACATAATTAATCTGTACACAACATAAAATGCATTAAACTATCATTTCCATTCAACCATTGAAATAAGTTTTAATCTACATTTTAAAAAATGCTAAATTTCAGTTATAAAAATTTAATTTATTAGTGACTTTTGATACTAATTTCATAAAAAAATGAAAACATATTTACATAAAATTTTTTTAATTGTGTGAAAATATTCATGTAAAAAATCAGCATTATTGCAAAAAATTATTTAATTGAAATAGGGGTTCTTTAGAAATAAATTAACATATACTAAAAAAAATTATATTTAATGTTCAATTACATAACCTACAAGTCATAATTGAGGTTATAACCTCCATTGCCGACGACTCATGTCATAATGCCTATCGATAATGAGTGATTTTAATTAGTGTCATACAAAAAATACTTTAAAGGATTTTAAAAGACTTTGAGTGATTTTAGGAAACATCAAGAGATTTTTAATTATTTTTTAAATTATTTTAAAGAATTTGGAGGGACTTTAAAAGAATGCCGAAAAATTGAATGATTTTCTAGAGATTTCAAAGATATTTTAATAATCCGAAAAGATTCAGGGATTTAAAATATATTTGATAAGATTTAGGGCAGTTTAGGTGATTTTAAATTTTATAAAAATTAGAAGGCTTAGAAGGTCTGGCCAGATTAAAAAAAAAAATTCTCTTATATTTGGGTGAAATTTTAAATAATTTTTATTTTGAAAAATTAACTTTAAGAAGAAATTAAAAAAGATTTTTTAATCCATTATATTATTTCCTCCGCTTTCGTAAAAGAGTTTCGAAGATTTTAAAGAAAAATGTTTCAATTTGGTAAGAATAGAAAATAAAAACAAATACAAAATTCGAGGAGATTCAAGAAATATATATTAATAGAACAGATTCACAATGAATTTTAAAGTTCAAATGATTTTTAGAAATACAGATTTTTAAAATTCTCAAAACTGGACTTTGAGAGCTTTAAAATATCATGGAAAGTTTTACCAAAAGGATAAACAAATTTTCTTGAAATTTTTTTAAAAATTTAGAAGATTATAAAAGTAATTTTTTTTACATTTCGAATGATATTTGAAAATGTTGAGAATAATTCAAGTCAGTTAAAAATATTTTCAGGTATTTAAGACGTTTTAACTAGATTAGAAATATCTTAAATCTGGGGTAAATTCTCGAAAATTTATCAAATATTTCTTGATTCCTCCCCAACTTCTAGAAGTTTAAACATCTTTTAAACAGACACAAATTTTTCATAATATTTTGTAAAATCCTATAAAATAAAAAATTCTTTAAAACCTTTCAGATTATTTTCTGAAACGTCTGAAATATTTAAAATATTTTTTTTTTATTTTTCTCAAGAATCTTATGAAAATTATATTCAAATAAATTTAAAAACAAACTGTTAAGACTTATTTAATTGTTCGGAATTCTGAGAATTTAATTTCAACATGGATTTATTATAACGCTTCAAAAGATAATTTTTAAATTATTTGAGTGTTGCCAAAGTTAAATAATATTCGTTAATGGTCTTTAGAGTGACTACACAAATGTTAAAATATTTTAGATTCCTTGCGAAGTCTCTTTAATGAAAAATATATTAAATTCAAGAGTTTATTATTTAATTGTAATAAAAACACTATTTTATTATGTATTATATTCCTTGTTTTTAATATATAGATATAATCATTATATTTATCATATAGTGGCATTATATAAATAAATTATATTTCTTCTCTTGAAATTTAAATTAGCCAAGCTTAAAAATTGGATTTAGGGGCGCTGAATTCAAATTCGGTTTAAAAAAATCACCCATCACGTCATGGCTGAGCCATAACCTCAAAAAATGACGAAATGTATTGAACTACACGTAAAGCTCTGGAAGCATATTTTCCCAGTAGAAAATGTGTGCTACATCGAATGGGACAACTCGAGCCTAACCTAGAAATAAATCTAACCTAGCCTAACCTAACCTCACGAAACACAATTAAACTGATTGTGTTGTCCCGTTGTGTTTGCGGTACCGTTTGAATCGGCTTGGGCTTAACCTGCAAAGACGTCAAACCTATTCTAACCTAAAAAAACCTGACATAACGTAACCTAACTTCACGTAACACAATTAAACTCATTGTGTTGTCCCGTTGTGTTTGCGGTACCGTTTCATTTAGCTTCGGCTTAACCTTCACTCAGCGCCGCCACCAAGGGAAATTATAAAATGGAACACGCCATGTTTTTTTGCTCTTTTTTAGCTAATTTTATACTAAAAAAAAATTTTTGGCTCTTTAAAATTCAGAGAAATGGTTGGCGGCGCTAGCGGGACGTCCACTCAGCGCCGCCACCTACGAAAACTCACTAAAAATGATTATAATGCGATAAACGATAAGTGGAGATTTTTTTCCTTTTTTCTGCTCTATGATGACATGTATTACGTTTCTTAAAAAACTACCCCCAAGTGTTACACAACTACCTCCTGTGATCAAAAACGTTTTCAAAATGGGAAAACTATCTTCAACAATGTAAAAATGTTTTAGGGCTTTAAATTATTCACATGATACTTGAAAATTTCGCCCTCTTTATAATTTCCTCAAAACTACCCTTCCACGTGAACGGATGCAGAAGAACATTTATACAGGAAGGACAAGATTATTGTAGTCACAGGGTTGTTGCGTGTATAAGAAATTGCCCCATTTTGCAACCCGTAATACACCGGAGTTTGGAAAAAGATATTTGCGCAAGAGCCATTTTTGAATTCTCGCATTTTATTGGTCGGCCGCCATGATGAATTGACATAGGGGCAGTGATACGGTGGACCAAGTTGTAAACGAAATTTGAATTCCCGTATTTAATGTTGTTCAATGTTAAACAAATTAAAAATAACAATTACAGGAAAATTAAATTTGTTTAATGTTGCGGATGTGTGAACTGAAAATTTAATTCACTCATTTTAAGACGATCTCATATATTTTCGCGATGAAAATTGTCTTGTTTTGTTTGCGAGGTTATGGTTCATAACAGTTTTCAATGACAATACAAAAAAAATCGTGTGTCGTGTGCTTGTTTTGACAGTTTTCAAGTGCTTATTTAAAGACACAATATGCAGAAAAAGTGCACGAATCATTCGTAAAAGCTTAGTATTTTCTTGACGAAGTCATAAGTTGGAACATTTACAAAAAATCGGAAGCTTTTTATATTCTTATAAAAGAAAATATGAAATACGCAATCATGTTTTTCGAAGTCTAAATCTTTGTCAGCCAGAAATGAACTTCAAGATGCCAGATAAGTAGATTTTTTTTGTTATAAGGATCTGCTAGTTGGAATTTGCTTTCTGAACAACATTTTTTTTCAGAATTATTTAGAAAAATGTGTCCATGTGAGGGTGAGCAATCTTCGTACAGGGTGTTTGGTGGAACTATTCGTCCAAAAAAAATTGACACAAACAATTTTTCGGAGCACCTAGGGTGCATATTTGTGGGGGGGGGGGAATTGTTCTACGATCTTTATAGGACAACTATATGACTATGAGCCCCCTTTCCAACGCAATTTTTACAGACTTATTTTATTTCAGTGATTCATCCTTAAAACCCTTACAATCTTCTGAAAGTTTTAAAATCATGAAAATATTTGTTAAATTGTTGACAACTTTGTGAAATCTATGGAAATTTCATAAACAAATTTAAAATCGTTTAAAATCTTTGAAATGATTTGAAATATTTGTTAAATTTTTTGAAATCTTTTAAAATTTGATTAAAATATTTTTAATCCTTGAAATCATTTTAAAATGTTTCTAAATATTGGTGAAATGTTTGAAATCTTTGTAAAATCTTTAAACTCTTTGTGCAATATTTTGAAATCTTCAAAAAAAAATTGTAAATTCTATGAGATCTTTGTATAGTTTTTTGAATGCTCTATGAAATTTTTTGAAATCTTTTTAAAAACTTTTGTGTTCCTTTGAAATCATTGAAATCTTCTCAAATTCCTTGAAACCTTCTTAATTTTGGTAAATTCTTGAAATCCTTTAAAATCCTTATACATCCTTTGAGATACTTGTGAAATCCTTCCTACATCTTTCGTATTTATTTGAAATAGCTGAAATCATTGAAATATTGGTAAAATCTTTTGAAATATTCTAAAACTTTGGAATTTATTTGAAACCTTTAAAATGTTTGATATCTTTAAAATTCTCTTATCATTTTAGAATCTTAATGTAATTTTTATGAAATCTTTTAAATATTTGTGAAATCTGTTCAGAAAATTTGAAATTTTTTGAAATCTTAGAAATCTGATTTACATCTTTAAAACCCTCGAAATCTTCTGACAGTTTTAAAATCTTGAAAATATTTGACATCTTTATGAAGTCGAACAAGGTAATTTCGGACATGTCGAATAGATTCCGGCACCCCCCCCCCCAAATTTCCCAAAATTGATACGATAAATTACTCAAAATTGTTCCAAGAAACTGTAATCAGTTCAAGCCTTAACAGGTTCTGAATTCTGGTAGAAACCGCCCACTTAAAGTAATTTAAACTGTCAATTTAGAAATCTCCGAATTTACCCTACATTTCCTGAGTTACGCAGTTTGACGGTACTTGTGTATTTATTTTTAAAAAGTTTTTAGCCAGCATCAACTAATGCTGGTCCGACCTCTTCTGCTAGCAATGCGACGTACTTCTCAACAGTTAAGGTGCCCTCAATAAAAAATGGCCCAACGATTTTGTCATAGAGTATACCACACCACACGTTGACGGTCACTGGGTACTGCGTGTGCGTAGGTACCAAAAATTCAGGATTGTTCCTTGACCACGTTCGCATTTGTTGGACGTTACGCGTTCCATCCAGTTTGAATGTGTACTCGTCGCTAAAAAGTATATTCCTAGCCATATTCGGGCTTTCTTCAATCTGTTCCAAAAGATACATAGACATTTCCATTCGCCTCTGCTTATCATCAGCCGATAAGATCCGTCCATTTTTCGGCTTGTAAGGAAAATAACCGTTTTCCTTCAGGACTGCCAGAACGGACGCTTTGCTTACATTTAATTCTCGCGCAATCTATCTTGATGTGATGCGACCATTATGCAGTTCTACTGCAGCACAAATCTGTAATTTTTTTCTTCCGTCAGGACATACTTTCTTCTTTCATTCTAAAAAATTTGTCAGACTATAGGACACTAAGGCTCCAAAGTTATAAAGTTGACCACTGCAGAAAATATTATTAATTAAAAAATTAAACCCCAAAAGAGTTGAGCTTTTTCGCGCTTTTCAAAATCACAAACCTAAGTTTTTATAAAAAAAATCCCGTATCATTTAAAAAATAACCTTCCAAATAATTGTAAATTTTGTAATCGTTTCAAAATTTAAAAATCCTTGACTGTATTACGTAGAGGAACTTGGGATTTCTTCAGCTTAAAGTAGTAGGGCTTGTTTGCCGGGGTATCTGAATATTTCTATGGGTTTGAAAATACAGTTTGGAGTTTTCTGAGGATCCGTAGTGTAATTATTTTAGATTATTAATTTTTTTGGCTGTTCGGGTGCAGGAAGTTGGGATTTGTTGGAAGTTAAAATGCCAGGGGTAGTTTTCAAGAACTCTTAATAATCACTATGGGGTTGGGAATATAGATTAGCGTTTTTTCAACGTGAATTCTGTGATGGTTTCAAATTTTTTAAATTTCACACTGTTTTTCGTGGAGGAATTTGAGATGTATACAGCTTGAAGTGGTCGGAGTGGTTTTCGAGGTTGACTGAATATTACTATCGGTTTCGGAATATTGTTTGGGTTGTTCCGAGGGTGAGTTGTGTAATTATTATTAAATATAATATTTTTTGGCTGTTTTCTGTGCAAGCGGTTGGGATTTGTTCACATTAAAGTGGTAGGGGTAGTTTCCAGGGGTAGTATAATATTACTATAGGGTTTAGAGTATAGAATAATTTCCCTAAGATGTCTTGTGTTATTTATTCAATTTTTTTAAATTTTGAACTATTTCACGTGCAGGAAGCTAATATTTCTTCATTTTAAAGTGGCAGGGGTGGTTTTCGGGGCTGGCTGAATTTTGATATGGGTTTGGAAAAACATCTGGGAGTCTTCTGAGGATGAGTAATGTAATTATTTTAAATTAGAAATTTGTTTGGCTGTTTAGGTGCAAGAAGTTGAGATTCTTTCCGGTTAAAGTGGCAGGGGTAGTTGTCAAGTGCTCTTAATAATCACTATGGGGTTGGGAATATAGATTAGAGTTTTCTGAACGTGAATTCTGTGATGGTTTCAAATTTTTTTAATTTCACACTGTTTTTCGTGGAGGAATTTGAGATGTGCTCAGCTTGAAGTGGTAAGGGTGGTTTTCGAGGTTGACTGAATATTACTATGGGTTTCGAAATATTATTTGGGTTGTTCCGAGGGTGAGTTGTGTAATTATTTTTAAATATAATATTTTTTGGCTGTTTTCTGTGCAAGCGGTTGGGATTTGTTCACATTAAAGTGGTAGGGGTAGTTTCCAGGGGTAGTTTAATATTACTATAGGGTTTAGAGTATAGCATAATTTCCCTAAGATGTCTTGTGTTATTTATTCAATTTTTTTAAATTTTGGACTATTTCACGTGCAGGAAGCTAATATTTCTTCATTTTAAAGTGGCAGGGGTGGTTTTGGGGCTGGCTGAATTTTGATATGGGTTTGGAAAAACATCTGGGAGTCTTCTGAGGATGAGTAATGTTATTATTTTAAATTAGAAATTTGTTTGGCTGTTTAGGTGCAAGAAGTTGAGGTTCTTTCCGGTTAAAGTGGCAGGGGTAGATATCAAGTGCTCTTAATAATCACAATGGGGTTGGGAATATAGATTAGAGTTTTCTGAACGTGAATTCTGTGATGGTTTCAAATTTTTTTAATTTCACACTGTTTTTCGTGGAGGAATTTGAGATGTGCTCAGCTTGAAGTGGTAAGGGTGGTTTTCGAGGTTGACTGAATATTACTATGGGTTTCGGAATATTATTTGGGTTGTTCCGAGGGTGAGTTGTGTAATTATTTTTAAATATAATATTTTTTGGCTGTTTTCTGTGCAAGCGGTTGGGATTTGTTCACATTAAAGTGGTAGGGGTAGTTTTCAGGGGTAGTTTAATATTACTATTGGGTTTAGAGCATAGCATAATTTCCCTAAGATGTCTTGTGTAATTTATTCAATTATTTTGAATTTTGGACTATTTCACGTGCAGGATGCTAATATTTCTTCATTTTAAAGTGGCAGGGGTAGTTTTCGGGGCTGGCTGAATTTTGATATGGGTTTGGAAAAACATCTCGGAGTCTTCTGAGGATGAGTAATGTAATTATTTTAAATTAGAAATCTGTTTGGCTGTTTAGGTGCAAGAAGTTGAGATTCTTTCCAGTTAAAGTGGCAGGGGTAGTTGTCAAGTACTCCTAATAATCACTTTGGGGTTGGGAATATAGATTAGAGTTTTCTGAACGTGAATTCTGTGATGGTTTCAAATTTTTTTTAATTTCACACTGTTTTTCGTGGAGGAATTTGAAATGTACTCAGCTTGAAGTGGTAGGGGTGGTTTTCGAGGTTGACTGAATATTACTATGGGTTTCGGAATATTATTTGGGTTGTTCCGTGGGTGAGTTGTGTAATTATTTTCAATTATATATTTTTTGACTGTTTTCTGTGCAATCGGTTGGGATTTGTTCACATTAAACTGGTAGGGGTGGTTTTCAAAGGGCTGCTAAATATGACTAAGGGGTTTATAGTATAGAATAGATTTTCCCGAAGATGACTCGCGTAATTAGTTTACATTGTTTACTGTTTCACGTGCAGGAAGGTAAGATTTGTTGAGTTTAAAGTGGTAGGGTTGTTTTTGGGGGGTAGCTGCATATTGATATGGATTTGGAAATACAATTTAGAGATTTGGAAGGCATAATTTTCATTGCGTATATGGGCATAAAAAATCTGCTTGCCCCCCCCCCCCCATAAATCTTAACGCTTCTTTCTTGAACTCTTTCCTAGCTTTTTGCTGAAAAACGGGATACTATTCACGAATCCCCCCATGCATTAACAACCCCTTCCATAGGGGGGGGGGGGTCATCTTATTCTTACGAAAAAATCTTTTTGCTGTAATAGCACCATTATTTTTTCGTCTGAAAGCTTGGTTGCCAAAAACGCAAAAAAATCGTAAAATTTACCATTTTTGGACGTTGGAAACATAACAATAAATTTTTTTTTCAAAAATCAAAATTACACCGCGTTTCTTTAATTAAGGCTGAAATAATTTTACGTTCGACAAATTCAACTTTTTCTTTAATTTGTGCCAATTGTTCCATCAAAATCAAAAGCAAAATCTTGTCGGTTTAATTCAAAATATATCGAAAAATAAACTAATTGAACCGAAGCATTTTCAGTTCGGTTGAATTAAGTCTTTTAATAGCGGGCAAAAAATCTGTTTGCTTCTTCCTTCCTCTGTATAGCGTGACGTGGTTTTCCAGCGGCCTTTTAAAAAAACTTACTTCTGGTGCTGCTTTATGTAGGCAGGGATTCAAACATCCGTTTCTTTGGTAGTCTGACAGAGCTTTTTGCACTGTCCGGAGTGCTGGCACTGGCCGATTTGGAAATAACCCTGCAAAATTATCTCGAGTAGCTCTGGCGCTGAAACCACCTAGTTGTTGTTCCAGTAAAAACTGCTTCTCTTCTAATGTATATACTGCTCTAGGCATTTTTCCACCGATTTCTTATTATATCGATTAGAACGTAAGAATATGAAGAAAAAAGCGAAAATAATGCGATATGAAAAAAACTACATTCAACAAAACACAGCGAGAACTTAAAACATTTGAAAAAGGCAGACATATTTAAATACAGCGCATCAGGCGCCGAAATTTAAACAGTTCTTTTCGTGGATTGGTAGGTGGCAGCACCTGGCAGCCTTACGCGCGTAATTCGAAATCCTTGTTATTAGAATCGGAGTATTAGCACAAATCATTACTGTTTTTGGCATGCTGTATTATGAAGTTAACATAAGAATAAAAAATAATTATTCGCACCACACTGGAAGTTGTAATTAAGGAGTCCTAGTTTATGGCGTCCTGAAAACTGGCTACTACGGGCTAAAATTCTTAATTTTGTTTTATTGAAAATTGTAGTATACTTACAAATCGATGTTTCAACATTAATTTCCTATAATAGATAATGATGATCACTATATTTGCCTGATTTCTTTTATGAAATATCCATTAACGCTTTTATTTATCATATAAATAAATCGTCTGATGTCATTTTTGCCATATTGAAGTATATTTTTGTCTCTTTTAAGTATTTTTTTACAAAATTAGAATGAATTACAAACAAAGAAACAAGATATTTTAGGCGCTATGGAAATCTTTTGTTTTTGAAAATTTCACAGTCCGAAATGGGAAATTTTTGCTAGCAGCAACAAATAAAATAATAATTAAATAGGTAAAAATTTAGTTTTTTGCACAATAACTTAATGTACAACAAAGTTCGAAGAAGTACATAACAATTTTTGCAATAATATTTAAAGAAGTCGCCTCTGGAGTCTAAAGCCAACTTGTCAAATCTTCTATTTTTATATTTTTTAGCGTTTCCGAAGAAACACCCCTGACGATTTTTACTATTATTTTGTAGCCGACAAATAGAAATTGAAGGCAGTGAAGTCTGATGAATGTAAGGCTCATTCTACGAAAAATTAATAATACATGAAGTAAATACAATGAAATCATTTTTCAGGAGTAACAAGTTTCTTTGTTTAAAATACGAACCACCACATCTTGTATAGAATTCACGAGTAGAATTTAATCCTTCCTCGTGTACAAATTTGAATTGGCTCTTGTTGTCAATGCTTCCCAGAAGTTAAGATTTCTTTATTGTCTCTTTCACGGAAGGGTGTCTAGTGCTGAAACAAATTAAAATTTGCGGTGCTTTCCCGACCACAATTGTGGGTCCGGATGCAATAAGAGCACATAAAATTTTTTCGTGCGAAAACGAAGTCCCCTGGAGGCTTTAGAAAAAATTTTCGAATTTTAATTTTCAA
>NC_046662.1:105733319-105740676 GCF_010883055.1 Belonocnema kinseyi
AAAATTAAAATTCGAAAATTTTTTCTAAAGCCTCCAGGGGACTTCGTTTTCGCACGAAAAAATTTTATGTGCCCTTATTGCATCCGGACCCACAATTCTTTCCCTCATAAATTTAAAGATTTCTTTTGAATTTTTCCCTAAATCAATGTATAAAAATGGAAAATTTAGCGTAATATACATATAAAAAATCAGAATTATGACACCATCCGTTAAGTTTTCCTACCTTAAATAGTTTGAAAGCAAAGACCGATCCAGAGACCCTACCCCTAAACCCCGCGGGCCGCGCCCTCGATATTTGAGTACTTAAGCCATCATAATTCCCTTGAAAAATTGAAACCGCCTAATTATGAAACCTTATTTTTAGCTTTGTTTTTAAATTTTGATGTATGTATCCCCCTTTTGTTAGAGTCTGTCAGTTTTAATGCCTTCCAATACTCAGTGGGCACCGGCTCATCCTTAACACATCCTTAGAATGTGCCTCCATGCCATGTAACTTATCGTCTTTAAGACAGCCTTTGGACATTTTCATTTCTTTAAAAGATGTTCAAGACGTATGTTAAAAGTCGTATATAGGACAAGTTTAGGACGAATGTAGCCAATGGGAACCCCCTAGCTAAGGTAATTTTTTCTGACTAATTTTATTTCCGTGTTTTATTCAAGGATAGGCTTTTATTCAGGGTAGGTTGACTTTTAGAAAAGTGGTTCCGCATTTGCAGCCAAAAAAGATCAATTTTCGACAAAAATATTATATTTAATGTTTTAACCAATAAAAGATTTTTATTTTAAATAAAAAACCGTTGAATTAAACAATGAAAGAGAAAGTTTAAACGAAATATTTCAATCCGCAACAAAGAAAGATTTTTGAGTCAGTGAAGAAAAAAGAACTTATTTAAAATGTAGAATTTTCAAGTCAAAATAGATAAATTTTCAACCAAGACAATTCATTTTCTACTGTAAAAAACGATTTCTCAACAAAATACATAAATTTTTAAGAACATTGTGAAGCTTTCAAGCTGAAAATACCAGCTTTCTACCAAAAAAACGAATTTTCAATCAAATAATTACATTTTTAACCAGAAAGATAAACTTTCTACCCCAAAAGAGGAACTTTTAAACGACATTCATACTTTTCTAAGCAAAAGATTAATTGTTTTTTAATTGGATAGATTTTTTATGAAAAACCAAATTTGAATGAAAAAAAGAGAATATTTTACAAAACAGATAAATTATAATGACAAAATAACGAATTGTCTACACCAAATAGTGAACTTTCCTAATAAAAAAATATAAAAATAGATCAAAAAGTTAATTTTTAATGAAATAGTTAAATTTTTACTTAAAAAGATCATTTTTGGTCTGAAAAATAAGTTTTTTTAACAAATTTCATTAATTTTTAAACAATCTCTAAAGTTTACAACCAACGCAATTAATTACCTATCGAAAAGAACGAATTTTTAATAAACTATATCAATTTTAAACTAAATAGTTGAATTTATAAACTCAAAAAATATATTGTTAATCAAAATTAAATAAATTTTCATTAGAAAATTAATTAATTTTGAATAGGAAATAAAAACGATTTCCAATTTGTTTAGAAAATTTTAATAGATTTTACAAAGATGTCATAGATTTTACACATATTTTGAAGATTTTAAAACTTTCAGAAAATTTCAAGGATTTTAAAGATGTAAATCAGATTTCTGATATTTCCAAATTTTTTAAATTTCCAATTTTCTTAAAAGATTTAAAAACATTTCACAAATATTTGAAACAATTGATGAAAATTACATGAAGATTTTAAAAAATATATAAGAATTTCAAAACATTTCAAAGATTTTAAACGATTAAATACTTTTTTAGAAAATTTTAATAGATTTCACAAAGATGTTAAAGATTTTATAAATATATTAAAGATTTTTAAACATTCACAAGATTTCAAGGATTTTAAACATGTAAAGCAGATTTCTAAGCTTTTAAAAAATTTCTAATTTTCTTAAAAGATTTTTAAAATATTTAAAATATTTCATAAAAATTACCTGAAGATTCTAAAAGAATAAAAGAATTTTAAAGATTTTAAAACATTTTAAAGTTTTCAAATAAATTCCAAATTTTTAGAATATTTCAAAAGATTTCACCAATATTGCAATAATTGCAAACGAATCTATAAAGATTTTAAGATTTGAAAAGTTTCAAAACATTTCCAAGATTTTAAACGAGTTCTACTTTTTTCTATTTCAAAATATTTCACAAAAGTTCGAAATATTCCAGCTATTTCAAATAAATACGAAAGATGTAGGAAGGATTTCACAATTATTTCAAAGAATGTATAAGGATTTTAGAGGATTTCAAGAATTTACCACTATTTAGAAGGTTTTAAGGAATCTGAGAAAATTTCAATGATTTCAATGGAACACAGAAGTTTTTACAAAGATTTCAAAAATTTCATAGAACATTCAAAAAACTATACCAAGATTTCCAAGAATTTACAAATTTTTTTTGAAGATTTCAAAATAATGCACAAATATTTAGCACCAATATTTAAAAACATTTTAAAGAGATTTCAAGGACTACAAATATTTTAATTAAATTTTAAAAGATTTAAAAAAATTTAACAAATATTTCAAATCATTTCAAAGATTTTAACGATTTCAAATGATTTCAAATTTGTATATGAACTTTCAATAGATTTCACAAAGATGTCAACAATTTAACAAATATTTTCAAGATTTCAAAACTTTCAGAGAGTTTCAAGGAGTGTAAAGATGTAGAACAGATTTCTAAGCTTTCACAAAATTTCAAAGATTTCAAATTTTCTTAGAAGATTTAAAAAGATTTCACAAATATGTCATGAAATTTACAAGAAGAAAGTTTCAATAGATTTCACAAAGACGTCAAAGATTTTACAAATTTTTCAAGATTTTAAAACTGTCAGCAGATTTCAAGGATTTTAAAGATGTAAATCAGATTTCTAAGATTTCAAAAAATTCCGAATTTTCTGAACAGATTTCACAAATATTTAAAAGATTTCATAAAAATTACATGAAGGTTCTAAAAGAATAAAAGAATTTGAAAGATATCAAAACATTTTAAAGTTTTCAAATAAATTCCAAATTTTTAGAATAATTCAAAAGATTTTACCAATATTTCAATGATTTCAAACGAATCCATAAGGATTTTAAGCTTTAAAAAATTTCAAAACATTTCCAAGATTTTAAACGAGTTCTACTTTTTTCCATTTCAAAATATTTCACAAAAGTTCGAAATATTCCAGCTATTTCAAATAAATACGAAAGATGTAGGAAGGATTTCACAAGTATCTCAAAGAATGTATAAGGATTTTAAAGGATTTCAAGAATTTACCAAAATTAAGAAGGTTTCAAGGAATCTGAGAAAATTTCAATGATTTGAAAGGAACACAAAAGTTTTTACAAAGATTTCAAAAATTTTCATAGAGCATTAAAAAAACTATACAAAAATCTCAATGAATTTACCATTTTTTTTTGAAGATTTCAAAATATTGTACAAAGAGTTCAAAGATTTTACGAAGATTTCGAACATTTCACCAATATTTAGAAACATTTTAAAAAGATTTCAAGGATTACAAATATTTTAATCAAATTTTTAAGGATTTAAAAAAATTTAACAAATATTTCAAATAATTTCAAAGATTTTAAACGATTTCAAATTTGTTAATGTAATTTCTATAGATTTTACAAAGATGTCAACAAATTAATAAATATTTTCATGATTTTAAAACTTTCAGAAGATTTCAAGGGTTTTAAAGATGAAACACTGAAATAAAATAAGTCCAAAAAAATTGCGTTGGAAAGGGGGCTTCCAATGGCCACATGAGTCATATAGTTGTCCTATAAAGAGCGTAGAACAATTTTGCCCCCGCCCCACAAATATGCACCGTAGGTGCTCCGAAAAATTGTTTAGTGTCAATTTTTTTTAGACGAATAGTTCCGCCAAACACCCTGTTCATTTCTGGCAGGCGAAGATTTAGGTTTCGAAAAACATGATTGTGTGTTTCATATTTTCTTTTATAAGAATATAAAAACTTTCCGATTTTTTGTAAATGTTCCAACTTATGACTTCTTCAAGAAAATACTGAACTTTTACGAGATTCGTGCGCTTTTTCTGCATATTGTGTCTTTAAATAAGCACTTGGAAACTGTCAAAACAAGCACACGACACACGATTTGTTTTGTATTGTCATTGAAAACTGTTATGAACCATAACCTCGCAAACAAAACAAGATAACTTTCATCGCGAAAATATACGAGATCGTCTTAAAATGAGTCAATTAATTTTTCAGTTCACACATCCGCAACATTTAACAAATTTAGTTTTCCTCTGATTATTATTTTTAATTTGTTTAACATTGAACAACATTATATACGGGCATTCAAATTTCGCTTACAACTTGGTCCACCGTATCACTGCACCTATGTCAATTCATCATGGTGGCCGACCAATAAAATGCGAGAATTCAAAAATGGCTCTTGGGCAAATATCTTTTTCAAACTCCGGTGTATTACGGGTTGCAAAATGGGGGAATTTCTTATACACCCAACAACCTTATGACAACAATAATCTTATCCTTACTGTATGTATGAAAATAGCATTAAAAATAATCAAACTTAAAAGAAACTGTTAGTTGATATTTTTTTCTCTTTTTTTCTCTTCGACATTATATAATACGTTACTCAAAAACTACCCCTAAGTCATACATACCCTCCCCTCGTCATCATCAACGTTTTAAAAGTTGGAAAACCACTTTGAACAGAGCAAAAATGATTTAGAACTCGAAATTGATTACACGGCACTTCAAAATTTCCCCCTCTTCATAATTTTCCCACAAAACTACCCTTCCACGTGAATCTATGCAGCGGAAAATATATATGCATGAAAAAAGCATTAAAAATAGTCTAACATAGAAGGGACTGTTAGTTGATATTTTTTTGTTTTTTTTTTTGGTCTCTGATAATATATAATACGTTCCCCAAAAACTACTCCTAAGTCATACATACTCACCCCTCCATTAAATTATCCCGAAAAACTAGCCATCCACTTAAGCGTATGCAGCAGAACATATATATCTGTATGAAAAAAGCATAAAAAATAATACAACTTAGAAAACACTGTTAATCGATATTTTGTTGCTCTTTCTTTTCTCTTCGATAATATATAATACGATCCCTAAAAACTACCTCTAAGTCATACATACTCACTCTTCGTGATTAAAAACGTTTAAAAAGATAAAAAACCACCTTGAACAATATAAAAATGATTTAGGACTCAAAACTAATAACATGAAACCCGCAAAGTTCTCTCTCATTCTAATTTCCCCCGAAACTACCCTTCCACGTGAACCTATGCAGCGGAACAAATATATGTATGAAAACAGCATAAAAATTAATAAAACTTAGAAAAAACTGTTGGTCGATATTTTTTTCTCTTTTTTTGCTCTTCGATAATATACAATATGTTACTCAAAAACTACCCTCAAGTCATACATACCCTCCCCTCGTGATAAAAAACGTTTAAAAAGTTGGGAAACCACCTCGAACAATGTAAAAATTATTTAGAACTCCAAATTGATTACATAGCACTTCAAAATTTCCCACTCTTCATGATTTTCCCATAAAACTACCCTTCCACGTGAACTTATGCAGCATATATATATGCATGAAAAAATCATTAAAAATAGTCACACTTAGAAGGAACTGTTAGTTGCTATTTTTGGCTCTTTTTTTGCTTCGCAATAATATATAATACGTACCCGACAAACTACCCCTAATTCCTACATACCCATGTCATGTAATTAATTTGGAGTTCTAAATCATTTTTATATTATTTGAGGTGGTTTCCAACTTTTAAAACTTTTTTGATGACGAGCGGAGGGTATGTATGACTTACGGGTAGTTTTTCATAAAAAATTATATATTATCAAGAATCAAAAAAAGAGGAAAAAAATATCAGCTATCTGTGTCTTCTAAGCTTCACATTTTTAATGCTTTTTTCATACATATATACGTCCTGTTCAATAAGTTCACGTGGAAGTATAGTTTTGGGAATATTATAATAAGAGGCAAATTTGCAAGTTTCAATTGATTAATTTTGAGTCCTAAATTATTTTTATATTGTTCAAGGGGGTTTTTTAACGTTTAAAACATTTTTGATCATGAGGGGTGAGTGTGTATGACTTAGCGGTAGTTTTTGGGGAACGTATTATATATTATCAGAGAGCAAAAAAAGCAAAAAAATCTTCACTTATCTTTGATCGCATTATAATCTTTTTTAGTGAGTTTTCGTAGGTGGCGGCGCTGAGTGCACGTTCTGCTAGCGCCGCCAGCCTTTTCTCCGAAGTTTAAAGAGCAAAAAAGTTTTTTTTAGCATAAAATTAGCCAAAAAAAGCAAAAAAATATGGTGTATTCCATTTTATAATTTTCCTTATTGGTGGCGCTGATTAGACGGACTTGGCTATAAACAATATTCTAAACAATATTTAAATGCTTGAAAATGTGCATCAAATTTGAAAACGCTTGGTGATCAGATCCCCGAGAAGGATTAATTTTGTCCTTTTTAACAGCTAAGTATTTAAGGAAACGTCTTTGACAGCTTTCAATAGCAGCTATATACTTTTTTGTATATCTACATGCTCTGATAAGAAAGCCAAGAATTTTATTTGGACCGCAGCAACTAATTCGTCTACGAAGTCATCTGCATAAAGCAGGTGATTATAATTCAAAGCAAGTGATACATCTTTCATAAATACACTAAACTCTCGCTTTCAGTCACCCCGTTCTTAGCCTTCCTAGAGCTGCTGGCTCATGTAGTTTTCAGGGGAGTAGGGCGAGAGCGGTTGCGACGTTATATATTTATAGATTTATATTCCAATTGGAAACAAGTCAGGCGGCCCTCACTGTTTACGTTTCTGTCCCCACGAAATCAGTCCAAGGCCATTTGAAGGCAACCTCCGACACTTGATTGCAAGCGAGATTTTGGTATATAAGAAAATATAAGGGTCCCAAATTGAAATCTTGAGGAACTCATTATGAAGGCACACACAAAAGAGAGGAATAGCCGCCATAATGGACCATATGATGCCTGCCAGTGAGATACGATGCTATAAGGAACAAGCGCTTGTGGGGAACTTCCATTTTACGAAGTTTACCAAATAATAGAGCATGGCTAACTTTATCGAAAGCTTTAGAAATATCTTTAAAAATAGCATCAACCTGATCATAATGGACAAGGAAGTCCTTTATATTCTGTGCAAATACAAGTAGATTGGAAGTGATAGATCTCCGGGGGATGAAGCAATGTTGAAATGCTGATACATTTTTAATGA
>NC_046662.1:105740776-105746544 GCF_010883055.1 Belonocnema kinseyi
ACAGGCATACTTTGAAAATTTTGGAAAAATTATTAAGAATAGCAATGGAGCTATAGTTAGTAACTTAAGATGTCATTACTTTTCTAAATACAGGACAGAATCTAGCTTTTTTCCATTCACAATCCCTAATTAAAAACTCGGGAATCATATCAGGCCCAGCAGTAATTCTACTTCGTATTTTTAAAATTTTTTTAGACAAAGTGCTTTCAGAAAATCAAATATTATCACCCATTCGTCGCTGATACGTCTCTTCTAGTAACAACCTAGGAACAGCAGACTTAGTAAAAACACTGCTAAAAAAGTAAGCAAAATTTTCTACTATTTCCTGAAGAACTATAAATTCAATATCATTGAAACTTAGTACAACTGGTATTTTATAATCACGCTTTAATTTATTGTATGTATTAAATCTCTTCCTTTTACGGGTTTGAGGGCCTCTGTTCGCTGTACATATATATTTACAATTCCATCCTTTATATAACTCAACTACTATTCATATTCTACGATTTTCGCATTACGTAATATAAACAAGAATAATATAATTCTACAAATGAGTGGTTTATCAGGACTTCCGTTTACTCTTAACATAAAAATGCATTTTCCACTATATTGAAATAAATTTGTTCCTTTTACTGTGTTTTACTGTGTGTGTTGGTTCTTCTCTACTCCCTTGTTTTTCCTTACTTCTTCCAATTTCTTCATCCACATCACTGCCTGTCCATTATCATCCAAAATTTATCTTACACACTCATCCACACTCAACTGTCCATCTTCCTCTCGTGTACACCTCTCTAATACATGTGCCCACGACTCCATTTCGTATCTACATACTTTACATAGATTCTCCTATTCATCTATCCAATATCTGCATTCTCTCACTCCTTTTCCAATTCTAAATCGTACAAACCGACACCATTTTTCTTCCTTTTTTATTTTTTGCAGATATTCTGGTTCCGTCAACCCTTTGACCATCGTATACATTATATTGTACCTCGAATCTATAATCTTTGTCGATCTCTCTTCTCCTTATTTTACTAATAACTATAACTTTATGCTAAGCCATTCCAAAACCCTTCCTCGTATATTGCAAACCCTTCTCATTCTTCTTCTTTCTTCCTCCTATTTTGAAATTCCAAAATAGCCTCGCGCCTCATTTTTTCCAATTTCGCCTAAACATACTTATGTTATTCTGCTTCCGTCTCTGCTTTTTGGTTTTCCTTTAAGCCCTGCAGACTCTCTTAATTTTTGTATTTACCATTTTTTCCCTTCCTAACTCTTCTCTTAACATGAGTCATGGGAAACTCCATCTGACCCCCATTTCCCATCTCAGAAATCTCTTATGCATACTTTCTACTCTTCTATATTCCTTCCATCCCCAGACTTCTACTCCATAACACAAGACCGCCCAAATCAACGAGTCAAACAACCAGACCCTCATTCTTTGATCTTATTGTGCTTTGCCCTCTATCCCTCTTTATTACATCCTACAACCTACCTTCTTTGATGGCTTTTTCTACTTCTGCCTTATTTACCTTTCCTCCCCTTTTTTACCTTTCCAGCATTTTCTCATATTCTCTTTTTCTCCTGTTATACTCCTCCTTATCCATTTTCTTACATACTTTTTCATTCGTTCTTTACTCTCCCAGCATCTCTCGTCCCACCAGCCTCTCTTTCCCCTACTCTTTCTTCTTTAGTATCCAGTGCATCCTTTACCTTCTCAATCGACCACTTCCATCTTTCAATTAACGAGTCTACCCCCTCCTCTTTTTCATACCTAGCTATGACCAGAAAGTGCTCCAACCTTATCGCATTTCCCACCTTCATGCACCCTATCATATACCGTATTTTTTATTCAGACAAGATGTAGTCTATAACTGTTGCTCCCTTTCTTCCTGTTTCTCCTATCGCGTCTAGTAACTTCCTCCCCTCCCGGTCCGTCTCCCTATGTTTGGAGTTCTTTATGTATGCCTGCTTTTCTTCGTCCCAAATCCTACCCTCTTGTTTGCCAGTGCAAACACTTAAGTCCCCTCCTATTAAAATTAATTCTTCCTTCTTTTCCTCCATCCATCTCCTTATTTTTCTCCAAACTTCCACTTCCCCTTTTCTTCTACATACACAAATCAGCGCTATTTTTACTCCCCCAACTATAATCCTTCTCACCTTTTTTCCATTCTGTTCCTCCTTGTCCACATCTTTTCTACGTTTTACTGCTAATTTCTTTTTCTGCCCTGAAACCTTGCCTCCCATCCCTCTTCCTTTAATGTGTTATTTTCTTCCTTCTTTCATTGTCCACACATAACCATTCGGTAACAGCCTTTTTATCCCCTTTTGTTCCTCTCCATCTGTCCAGGTTTCACTCATCATAATCACATCCCACTTGTCTAACTCCCCCCAAAATCCCTTATTCTTGTTCTTCAAGCCTGAGACATTCCAGAAAGCTATTTTCACGTTTTTATCGTACCTTACCTTTTCGTTTCTCCTCCCTTTTTCTCCTTTTGCCGTTGGGAAGCCCCTCTGTTTCTCTTTAGACACTTTTTCGTCTTCCTTCTTCCTACCTTTCTCAAAGCTTTGTGCTTTTTTTCTTATTTATTCTAATTCTCAGTCCCAGCACTATTCCTACCCATAACTTGTCTCTCGCTATCCACACAATATGCCTCTTTTCCCTCTCTATCCAAGACTTCTGGTCTATTTGCCATCTCCATTTCCTCTCCCTACATGTAAGATCTTCTTCAATTCTTTCCCTTTTTTCTCTCAATAATTTTTCCTCTCCATATTTTTTTTTCTCCTCTTTTTTTAAATTTACTAGAAACATTTCATCTTTACTTCCTTCTTCCCTCCAAATCGCTCAACTCCTTCTACCCTCACCTACACTCTAATGTCTCTCAAAAGTCTTTTTATTTCCACTTCGCCTGTTTCACTCTCCACTTACAATCCTTTAAATGCTAAGTTATTTCCTCTTTGCCCTTTCTTCCCCTTCCAATTTTCTTTCCTTCTCATTCAGTCTTTCCTTAAATCTTTCACTTTCACTTCGAACGTTCTTTTCATTCCTTTTAACTATTAGCTTATTCTTTATTTATTCCACCATATGCTCATTCCTAATTTCTAAATTGCTTACCCGTTCTTTTAACTGTTTTATCTCATTTTTCTCTGTTCATCAACCTCTCTCTGTATATTCTTATGCTCTCTACTCTACCCCAAACCTTGTCCGTTTCCTCCTTCCAGCGTTTATCCCATTTTTCTCTTATCTTTTTTCCTTTCCCCCTTACATCGTGTCCCTGCCTATTCATATTCCTATTTATATCGTCCATTCTCTTTCTTATTTCCTCTCTGAACCATTTTATGAGAGCTTGCAATTTGTCAAACACCCCTCTTCCCCATATCCCTTTCTGGTGTTTTCCGTTTAGTACCAACTTTCTTGTTATGCTTGTCCCTTTCTAAAACATTGTCCCTTGCCTCTCCTTTTCGTTTTTCCTCCTCTTTACTGTTAGTCGTGCTTGCCTTGTTTTGCCATTCTTCCAGGCTCCTATTTGAACGCGCGTTGCCTAGCTTGTTGAGGCGCTGTAGGTTTTAGAGTCTTCCATGTTTGCTGCCCGTACCTGAGTCTTTTGTCACTACCATCCCCTCCGTGGTCGGATTCTCGAACCTTTCCTCACCGTTGCTGTCACTGCGATCAACGCTCCCCTTCACCCCACTGTGCAAGCTGTTTGCAACGTCAGCTCTTATTGCTATTACTGCCTAATGTTATGTGCGATTGACCAGTAACATTTGCCCTCTGGCCCAGGTTTGTAGACTTTACGTCCTCGGTATCCTACGTTGCCCAAAGATCCATGACGTTTCCCGCCTTAATCGCCTACCTCTTGCCCTCCTTACCCAGCAACTATTTTAACTACTCCTAACTTCAAAAACTTCGCATGCTCAATATTTCCACTTGACAACTTTGCCTTCACTTAACCTTCTTCCTTCACAATCGATCTCTCACTCTCTGCTCTTTCTGCTTCCACGCACCCTTATTCCTTTCACTAAAGCCAAAAAACCGCCACTTGACACAAAAAAGTTCTTTTACGATCAGTACCGGAAACGGAAGCCCGCTTGAATCTATTGAAATACAACCAACATGAAGATGCTTCTAAGACTATGCTTACCTCTACTTAGTACGTAATACCAGCAAATGCAATTTCAATACGCTTTTTAATACCAGCACGTAACTTATTGAACCTAACAAGATAGTAAGGTTTATGCGTAGAGTCATGTTTAGCCTAAAACTTATTTTTCAATGTAATATGAATTATTATATCATAAGTTTACCATGGCGGAAAACGCTCTTATGATTTATTCCATTTCAATAATGGAGCATTTTTGTCAATTACATCAAAATCGTGCATATATAAAGAAGAAACTGCTTGTTAGGAATATCAAAAAGACATAGGGATGTCTAATTTTTCTTGATTATACTCATATAAAGTGAATAGAAATCAGCACTTTTAAAATTATACCTTCTAAATTTAAAGTTATCAACCAATGTAGGTGTGGCATTCTTATTTTTTATATTAAGATAAAGCTGTACACTTAGTTGTGAATGGTACAAATCCTCTGATAGGACAGAAGCAATCACTTTATGAAGTCCGACATCAATGTTAGCAAATACTAAAGCAAGATAACGATTATCAAAATATTCAACTGAATTAATTTGCTTTAATTCCCAATATTCACGAAAAAAGGTGAATAAAGCTGCTTTATTGTCAGCCTTGATATTAGTAAAATCAGTTTTGAAGTTGGGAATATTAGAGTCCCCCAGAATAATCATTTTATGTTTCAAAATTTAGCGGACAGATACCAGAGCTAGGAGAATTCTCTCAAGAATTTGGACGGAGATGACAGGTGGAATATAAATTACTAGTATAATGACTGGTAATGCTGAGAAATACAATTTTGCCCCTATAATGTTAATTAAAGGCGCTGCCTGGATTACAGTAGAAAGATTTATTTTTAAGCATATGTATATATTTTTAATTGAAAGAAGAACACCATCATCAGGTTTATCTACACGGTCATCCGTAAAAATTTCATTAATCCTTTTGTCAACAGAACTAGTATTCTCACAAACTTGATTTTATAGTTCGGTCAGACGCATATCCATTTAAGATACCGCAGAAGAGACATTTTTAATTTTAGAAGATAGATTGTCAACAGAGATGCGCCTTTTCTCAAAATGACCTTTTACTACTGTCTGACTCTTTTCCTATTCTGTCGTCATAACATTCTTTCGGTCAGCAGGCATAGATTGGAGTTTACACAGAGAAACTCTTGTTCGTAAAATTTGGCATTATAATATTGGTCTTTACAAAAGTTCGATAGCAATCTAGGATATAGCCAAGAAAATAATATTATTTCCGTAGCTATACGAAGAAATACATTTGCCACTTTATTTTTATAAATATACTAAAAGCTTAATAATTGCCATTTATAGTTAGAAAGATTAATATTTTTGATAGCAGATGGAAGTTGAAAAAAGTGACATTCACAAATTAAATTATAAAACTGTAGTTTCAATAACTAGCAGTTAAAATAACATAAGTTGCAAAACAGGTAAGAAAAATTACCATTTTCAATGGTTTTATCACAGGAAAATATCTCCGTTCTGCTGCCCGGAGACCCGTGCTCGATTCCCGCTAGGGCTGATTTCTTCTAACAAGATTTTTTCTCTTTCAGCATAGAATAAAATATAAATATATAATTGTATTTTTAATGTATAAAATTTATAGTCCGTG
>NC_046662.1:105746644-105756332 GCF_010883055.1 Belonocnema kinseyi
CAGTGAATGCGAATTTATTTTTATTTTGCTCTTTTCACCATGGCAGTTTTTCCTATTTTCCATGGGAATAATTAGAAATGCGTATAATGAACGTAGATAGACTGTCTTTACTATTATGTTTTGTAAACTTCACAATCTGTCCTAGGGATTATAGGAAGTTTCTTTTGGTATGAGTGCAATTATTTAATCATTTATTTTATATTCCAATAAACATAGTAACTTCACAGTTTAATATTGACAATTGTAATTCTCTCAATAGTGACTCTCCTGGATTGCTAATCTCCTATTGTAAAAATAAATATTATAATGTCAAATTTTATAACTTAAACTTTCTCCGTATATTAGTGTCAATAGTTATCTCATTTCCTATATCATCGTCAGTCGGAGAGTTTGATATGGAACCGCAGCAATGTTGAAAAATGCCATCAGCGCAGCAGCTATTCTTTGTTGCACACACATTGTAATATCCGGAAGGGCAGCCCTTGCATTTTCCGAATCCATCATCAAGATTAATCTGCTGCTTGCACTTCGCGTAAGTACAGAATTTGTTAGCATCAAGCAGGTTTTCATTGCGAACCTTCTTTACAGCCATTATCACAGTTGATTTTATATACAGAAACACAGTTCTGTGCGACCAATAATGTCATGTAGTCTCAACTCTCTTAGCGATAATGTTTAATGAAACTAGGTTCCACTGTATAAGTAACTAGAACTTAACAAAATCCAACGCACCAGATTAATTAGAGCCAAAGGATAATCAAGAACGGTATCAAATCAAGAGAAAAAAGTCATTATCTCAGAGACTACAATCACCCATGGAAAAGTTGTCATCTCTAATAAAAACCAGACAGTGCATACACATCAATATAACCGATAGAACGCTAACAGTTACACCAGAACAGAGAATTTATCGATAATGAACAGAAAACGACATCGCGCGTGTTCATATGTCAGCGGCCATATTGCTAATAGTATTTATCAATCAGTTCGCAATATTACAATCATCAAAAAATTATTTTCATTGGAATATTCAAATTATTTTTACTTTTGTTTTCAATTTGAAATTTCCCTTTTGAAAATTTTATTTACAAATAACCTTTTAACTATTTCTAGAATAGGTAATACTTAACAGAATCAACTAATAATTAGTTATTGATATATTTCTAAAAATTTAAATTATTAATAAACTTTTAAACTAATTCCACAAAAAATGAAAAAACATATACATATGCCACATATCTTATGGTCGTGAGACGTAGTTATGGCTGAAATTTTACCACGATTTCGCTAGGGTCGCGTGCAGTTTTTCAGATTGGCACTCGCTCCCGGCTAATTGAAGAAAAAATTCAAACACATGTGCAAGTCATTTTGAAAAATGAACTCAGATATTTGCATGATTTACGTATATTAAAATACTTGATGACACTAAAAAAGTACATAAATTGTACTTTATAATATACCACTAGAGTGGCACCACGAATTGAGACTATTTTGTGATTCGGTTAAAATAGAACGAAAATGAAATGATAAAGTAGAACATCTATGACTATATGAGAAATATAGAAAAATCACTAAAAAACATTTTACGTCGTTCTTGATAAAGTCCATCATAAAAATACGAAATTGTACAATGGAATTTCTGAAAAAGCATAACATGAGTTGTAAATGGCTAGCGTGGCCAACAAAATTTGTTAAACAAGGCGAAAAAATGAATTAGTGTATTTAATTTGTTTAAAAAAATAGAAATTAATGGTTTTATAACCAATTATCATATCGAGAGGTATTTATAACATATCTTAAGTTGAATAAGATAATATATTTCTTTTACTGACAAATGAAAATATTATGCATTTGCTAATTATTTTGTTTAAGGGTGTTGGTTCAATCCGACTTTGCATTTTTTTATAGGTACGGCACTGATTCCATGTATATTTTTTCCGAGGGATTTACGAACGAAAGAAAGAAAACTTGTCGAATATCCTGGGTTTTGCGAGATCCTCGGATCAATAAAATGTTGAAAAATCGAACCTTTTATTGAGGAAATGATTATTTTCCTGATAAATATGAATTTTGCCAATGATAGAAATCAGCGGGTAGCAGACGGCATCATTCAAACTTTCAGAATCGTTTGTTTATTTATTTTTTTGCTCACAATCCTGACATAATAGAAAAATTCTAGAGACCAAAAGATCTTCCAAAGGGCCAGGTCTTGATGATGGTGTCCCCAAATTTTGCAAAATGCGTTACAAAATGGAGCAAAAAGCAGAGAGAACTGACATGCCCTGTCTGTCTTTTTGTAACTGTATTTGTAATAAACGTACAGGCTAGCTGTTACCTTCACTCTACACACGGTTTCGGGTTGCAAGTTGATAATCTTGGAATTTATAAATAAATTTGCAGAGGGTCTACTTTCAAAATTTTGCGAATTCTAGATTGATCATTTTGAAATTTATTTCTGTGTAACTTGATAAATTTATAATCCAGTTATAATTTCAAACTGGGTAAATTTACAAATTTACATACAATCATAAATTGGTTTATCTATCAAATTTGTACGTTTGCAGATATTATCTGCAAAAGAGTACATTTCAATATTTTGTAGGAAATTGTATACACATTTTTAGTTTTTATTTCCCAATTGAAAACTGCCTAATTTTTGGCTGATTCTCATTTCTTCCGTCGCTTTAGTGAACAGTGCGTCACCTAGCTACGTGATAATCTATGACGATTATCACCCGAAAAAATGTAAAAAAATACGATTATACAAATAAACTATTCGAAAAGTGTCTGCATAATATTTATTTCCCAGCGATATTTTTCAACAAAATAATTTATTTGCCGGGGAAGCATTCAAAATGATTATTTGACATGCTTACAATACGAAAAAAAGTTGAGAAAAAGATTCGAACCCACGACAGCGTGGTGATCAGCCAGATTCTTTTCCACTGGACAAGCGGAGCTTGATGGGAGTCCATGCGCGCGAACCGGTACAGGTTGTGCACCCTTGGCTAATGTGATTTACAAACGCTCATAGTTCTTACAAGGGACCAATAAATCCGGGACACGTGTCTCATTATTTTTGAAGTAATATCGATTGACGATAGTCTTATCAAAAAGTCTATGTCCCAGAAGAGGTTTTCCCCTTTGAGAATTGTAGTCTTGACCCATGGTCGATAACGAAGCGCGTCCCGATATCGTGTATAGAGTGAAGGTAACAGCTAGCCTGGACGTTGATTACAAATACAGTTACAAAAAGACAGACTCTCTCTGCTTCTCTCTGCTTTTTGCTCCATTTCACAACGTATTTCGCAAAATTTGGGGACACCATCATCAAGACCTGGCCCTTTGGAAGATCGTTTGGTCTCTAGAATTCTTCTATTATTTTAGGATTATGAGTAAAAAAATAAATCATCAAACGATTCTAACAGTTCAAATGCTGCCGCTTGCTACCCGCTGATTCCTATCATTCGCAAAATTCATAATTATCAGGAAAATAATGATTAGCTCAACAAAAGGTTCGATTTTTCAATATTTTATTGATCCAAGGATCTCGCAAATTGTCTGAAATCAAAGAATCGCACCAGAAAGCTACTCGGTTTGAAATTCCCTCTAAACGATAAAGTCGGTTCTTCAATGGTGAAAGTAGACTACTTGAAAGCAGATTCGTTTCACTCTTAAACGATCTAGTTTAACGCTGAAATGATGTCGACGAAATCATAGATTCACGCCTTTTCATCTTTAGAAGACAGTCACTTTTACCGTGGAACGATTCTTATAGCGTATTTAATTATCCTGCACTGGTGCAATCCGATTTGAACTAAAGCAGATCGGAGAGAGAAGGAAGAAGTAAGAAGAAGTAAGAGGGAGCGATCGGAGTGCTCTTGGAGTACTCCAGTGCAAGATAAACGAATGCGTTATTAGATTAACGCTAAAAGTATGCACTTTAATGGTTAAACGATTGCATTTTAAAAACGCGGTGATGCTATTCCACGCATGCACACACGCATGCACCTAAATTATTTTTCAGTAAGCTTATGTCCCATTTTAACCGTTAAACTGCACCTTCTACGCGTTTAAGTAGAGTCGCTTAGCGTTGAAACGATTCTTGGTTAAACAACTCTCACTTTAACCGTTAAAGGATCTGTTTTCAAACCTAATTCTCAAACGATGGTACTTTAACCGTAAAAGTATTCCTTTATTGTTTAAAGTAAATTTGAAAATGATAATGATGCTGTACATAATTCAAGACAAGTTTCCCCACTAATTCCATGTACTTTTGCATTAAATTGAATAAATTTCCACGAAATGGCATCTTCGTGGTAATTTCAAAGATAATTTATTTATAAATTGACGAAATAGGATATTACCATTCGAGTTATAGCACTTCGCCTATTATTTTTGGTTTGACGCATTTCAGATTTTTGGATTCGCTCATATTAAGCACTGACACCAATTTTAGACTAAATCGTTTTAACCTTGAAAAAAATTAATTCAAGCAATAAAATTTACACATTCGTTGCAAATCAACAAATTAGTATCTGCACACACGTAACTTATCATTATTTTTTGAGCATTTTTATCGATTTATAGCGGGGAAAAAAAGAAACTTTGAACGTCGATAAAGACGAGGTCAAGTGACTAAGTTCATTCATGAAATTTTTGTGTAGAATGATTTTCATTTTTTGGTCCTAAAAATAAAAGACAAATATCAAATTGAAAACATAGCAGCACCAGCAATGTGCTAAAATTTACTCTTCGGAGTTCTCCAACCAACTTCCGTCATTCTTGACGTCTAATGTTTGACGTTGAATTGATCAGCTGATAACTATTGTTGACAGTAAACCAACCAGGGGGACTCAGCGTCTTATTTTCTGAATTTGAACATTTTTTCTGAAGATGCACATTTCTCAAGATGGGACTTCGACGGATTTATCGAGTATCACATTCTAAGTTAATCCTCTTTTTTTTAATCGAGGCATCTACTTTGTCGACGATAATAGTTTATTTCCTATTCCTATAGTATTTTACTAGAAAAATTTCTTCGTAATTATAAACATTTTCATATATACAAACGTTCCTTAGTGCTTTCTGTATAACTTCCTAAATCCTGAACACGATATTTCAATTCGTGTGGACGTAGTCAGGACCACAAAGTAAAAATCATTCTACACATAAGTTCCATGCACGAACTTAATCACGTGATCTTGACTTTATCGACGTTGAAAGTTTCTTTTTTCATTCGCTAGAAATCGCTGAAAATGCTAAAAAAAATTAAACAAATTTTTTTTAATATATCTCGACAAATTTGTTAAAAATTTCATAAGCTTTCGTCTAAAAAAATAAAATTGGTCTAATAGTTTACGCCTAATGTTAATGGAAAAGCCTTTCTATTTCTTCAAAGAAAAATATTAGTTTTGGCAACTGAAAACCGCTATATTAATTTTTGTTACGCAAACCCTATTTTCCCTGTTTTAAAACGATATTATACTTGAATTCTTATTAATTTTTATCATTGATTATAACAAAAAGTCTCTCAGTGTATGACATTAAAAAACTGTTTATTTCTTTATGTGAAAAATAATTAAAATTTCTAGGTAATGCGTTGTACTTAATCTTATTATTTTTCTTTGGTGATATATTTCTTCACATAAAAGTCTATAACTTTTCTTAAGTGTGACTATGAGTTGTCACAAGAAAAAACTACCGAAATAGCCTGAACTTTTGTAATCGAAGTTATATAGCAACCTTCGTATGGATCATCAGTATTCCTTTATACGTACGTATTAATGGACTATCTGTTTTTATGACAAATTTCTCTGGCACGCGCCTCCACGCTGGGTTAGCACGTTTCACGGGAACAAATACACCACCTCTTTTGTGTTCTCTAAACACGTCATTGTCACCCCGTGGCATCAACCACTCCAAATGGGAGGGGTCCTACCAGTTAAACTCCTGCACCCAAATCAATATGCCCTTTTACTACGAATACTATAAGGTAGTTATGTACTCATACCAAAAGAGAGACAGCCGCACAATTTACGATGTTACCCCCTGGTGGGTCTACACCCTCGTGGCCCCCGGAAATCAATCTTCCAAAAACACTTAATTGATTAATAGTTTAAGATGTTAATTTTGTTTGTCCACTTGGTCATAATCAATATTATTAAAATTCATCAGACCGGCAATCTTAAGGACTTGGGCTCATATCCCAGCGGAGCTAGAGAGCGTTTTTTTACAATCTTAAAAATTAATCAATATTTTAATAATATTGATTATGAACAAGTAAACAGACAAAATTAAAATCTTAAACTATTAATTAATTTCCCTCGTCAAAATACCTACATCAATAATAATATACTTGATTTATGTTTGTTGACTCCTGAAATTTCTCGATTCCCACAACAATGACTATAATTACTTGACTGAATTCTTTTTGAACCGGAGTCACGTGTAAACTCACATATGTCCCCACTCGACTGCCCTATTATTAGAAGCACCTATAAACTATTATATTATGTTAGGCATTAAAAAACGCGCTACAAACGAAAAAAATAAAAATGAAGTAAGGGGCAGGAAATTAAAATTCATTTGGTTTATATTCAGCAGATTCTCTTCGCCCAAATCACATATTTGTGACACTTAATTTTTCTAACGTTAATGAAAAATTAAATTTATCCGAAAATATTGATTGAAAGAATATTTGTCTGAATCCACAAAAATTTCTTCGCCATGTGGACTAGTATTCTCCTGGATTTCCGGATTGATTCCAGAAAAGCATCAAACACTAAGAAAAATTTCACTACTTTTTACTTCGACTTCCTACAATGTATTATTAAGCTTATTTTTGAAGAAAACCCGGATTATCAGTTCAGAAGGGGGCAGAGTCAAAAAGTGGTCAGATAATTTTCAATAGGGCGTGTCGAAAAAAAAATTGTTTGTGCGAAGTTCTAGTAACAATAAAAACCTTCTTTTGGGAGTTAAAAACACTCCTCTAAAGATTCATTAAAAAAGTATTCTATCTCCGCATTGTAGATATAGCTAAAAATCCCAAAAAATGAAACACTTTTTCAAAGTTTAACAGCAAAAATTTTTGTTTAAATTTAAAGTATGAATAAAAATAGCCTAAAGCAAACTGATTTATACCTGTATAGCGATAATTCCGTTAAAACATTTAAAATTAAAGTGATTAGTATGGACTTTGAATTACAAGACAATATTCATAGGTGGTATATTGTTGTTTATTTGACAATAAAATTAATTTTTCTTGTATAAATTAGCAGAAAAAAGAGTTGTAAGCAAATGGATTTGTACCTGCATAACAAAAAATTATTTCTATCAATTAATTAATTTTAATAAAATGATTAATAATTAATTAATTATTAATTATTGATTACTAATTGTTAATTATTAATTCTAGATTCATTTTTTATTAAATTTTAGGGGAGTATTTTTGATTGCCAAAAGGAAGTATTCATTGCTAAAAGAACTTCGCGCAAAAAAGTTGTTGTTTTTCCGGTATGCACTATTGTGCACGTGGAATACGAGTATGGACGGCCCCTTAGTAAAATTTGATTAAATTTAACTAAATATAATTAATTCGAAAAATATTTGGTAAAATTAACAAATTATATGCTAATTCTTTTATGAATTTACCCAAACCTGACAAAATTGTCGTAACTAAAATTTAATGAAATTGTCACAAAGTACATACTATTCATGCGCGAAACGTCGTTTAACTCGTCAAAGTCACCTACGCCGAAAAAAATATGTAACTATATTAGTTCAATAATACCTTGAACTAATACGCTTCGCATAAATTAGAACTCAGTAGGTAAAAAAGTCGAACTGGATCTCTTTATTTAATTTGTAATTTTATCGGTTTGAGTATAGAACCGACGCTATAGCAATACCGAATTACATCGATTAAGTAAGTATTGAAATGGAGCAGTTCTTCACGTAGAACTCGCAACGTTCATTAGTTGAATGTCAGCTGTTCTATAGCATCGAAACAGATACTGTTCCACTATTGTATCGGGTACGTAACGAAATTTGAGTCACAGTGCGTCGATTTAGGTATACTCGCTGTGTTTCGCTCCGTTCGACTCTGCTGGTTCGAATGACGACGAGCAGCGAGGATCCAACGAATCTGTAACTTAGGAGCTTCGCATGAGCACTGCGCTGAGTTGAGGCGCCGGACAATGTGTTGGGAAAAATTAAAGAATAATTATTTTAATATCAAATCTCGCTTGCTCTCAAATTTAAACGTTACAGATTCGTTGGATCCTCGCTGTTCGTCGTCATTCGTACTAGCAGAGTCGAACGGAGCGAAGCATAGCGAGTATATCTATATTGACGCACTGTGATTCAAATTTCGTTACATACCCGATACAAAAGTGGAACACTATCTGTTTTGATGCTTTAGAACAATTGCCATTCAACTTATGAACGTTGCGAGTTCTACATGAAGAACTTTTCCATTTCAATATTTACTTAATCGATGTAATTCGGTTTTGCTATAGCGTCCATTCTATACTCAAACCGATAACATTTAATTTTTAGAAAGAAAAAGGAAAAGATTTGGTCTATTTTCAATAATTAGTTTCATAGTTTCTTTTCACTTTAATTTTTTTGTCTCGCAGGTCTTTACATATTAAATAAATAATTTAAATAAAATGTGTTACAAATATTACAAGAACATATTTTTTATTTTTCATTTTGTTTTGTCGTTTGCACGCACATATATGTTGATTCTGATTAGAAATTTCAGGATTAAATATATATTTAAAAATTAAATTTTCTTACGTTGACATTGAGTCTAATTAGAAGTCTAGAGATTAAATTTTTTAAAAATAGAATATCTTACGTATATGACTAAAACGCGGTTTTTATCATTTTTCGCTTGAGTTTTCATTCTTGTGAATATATATAGAGTCTAACAGAATTTTGAATGTTGTTTTTAAATTAATTTTTATTTTGCTCCATATATCTACGGTTTCGTTTGGGTCCATAACAATTTTATGCTATGTGTCCCCTTTCAAAACATCTTTCGCATGAATGTTTCCACCTAATAATTTTATTTTATTTTCATTTTCATTATTTTTTTGTTTCTCGCTAAAATAGTACATTTTGGTTCTCCAATGTTTACATAAAAATAGAATCTTTGTTTACTTTGCATTCCGCTTCGAAAAGTTGCTGCGGTGTACCTTTAAATGGGGTAGTTACTTTATAGAAGGGAACGGAAAAATTGTATTCCTGATATATTTCGTCAATTGTTTGCTTCGGGCTACAGGAAGCGCTAGGATTGTTTCTTGCGTTTGCTGGTTCCATATTTGCTAAAACATTTCAAATAATATAGCGACAAAATAAATGTAATCAAATATTCTTTCTGTGTCTAATTCTTCAGGAATAAAATGATTATTATTTTTTTGAAAGTTTTTTTTTGATTAATGTATTGATTACCTATTCATGTAATACTAAATATTGTATATTTTATTTCTCTTTTTTTACTAACTTATTTTATTGTATTTGTAAAGTGTCAAAATTACAGTAAAATTGAAAAGAGAGGGAAAAATTTCTTTTTAAAGATAAGCCTTCTTTATATGTTGAGAGCAGTCTGCCCAGACTGTTTACCCCATGTTTTTACCCAGACTGTTTTTACCCCATAATTGACCGACTGGTTTGCAGTCAA
>NC_046662.1:105756432-105771497 GCF_010883055.1 Belonocnema kinseyi
ACAACCGCCTTTTGCATTTTTCCCGCAAGTGTTCTAGCATATTGTTGACACGCAGGGATGCTTTTTAGGCTATTAGCAAGTGAAAGCTTGGCACCTCCAAGATCGCCGATGTGTGCATGGCACGCCCTGCAGCTATCATCGGGAATGTCTTGGCCCAAATGTGGCGACGGTATGTTAAGGTGGAAATGACCCCGTCTTGGCATGCAAAAATGAAACTTTCCGTACCAGATTTCAATCCGGGCGATTCAAGGAAAGCAAACGTTAGCTCACAAGACATTGACTGATCCTTCACATTTCTGTGGAAGATACCGTGCATCCTCTTATCGAGGAGCTGTTCACGAAAGTTTTTCTCTTGTGCTTTCTTAATCCGGGCTTTCAGGAGTGAGTACTCGAGATAGATAAGATTTGATGCATTTTTCTCACCCCTAATACAGAAGTCAAGTCCGAGTATTTCAGCTGCGTTCTCCGATGCTTTGTACAGAAACGCTCCTTTGCCCACTTCTTCCTGATTCCTGACCATTTTAAGAAGAGGGTCTCTTCCATTTGCAACTCTATGTGCTGTACCCAGAATAATCCTGTTGTGAAGACATTCAAGACTCAATATTTCGCGACCCCCTTGACGGCGTGAAATGTACAGTCGCGGAACGGAAGACTTAAGATGCGCACTTTTGTTCATGTGCATAACCTTTCTTGTCCCGATATCAAGAGATCTGAGCTCGTTCTTTGTCCATGGAACTACTCCAAATGAATAGAGTAGTACCGGGACGGCAAGTATGTTCGTTGTAGATACTTTGTTCCTCGCCGACAGTTCGGAAGACCAAATCTGTCGGATGAGACGTTTGTATTTGCTTCGGAGAGTATCCTTTATAGATGTCACATCCTGAGTGCGGCTCTGTGGCACGCCCAGGTATGTATACAGTAAGTCTCTCTAGCGCAAAGGTGTCGTATGGCGCTTCTATCAACGAGCTCAGGATCTTTAGGGATGCCATTAGGTTTTCCTCTCTTCAAATAAAGCTTGGCTCATTTGTCTAACCCAACTTCAATTCCAATTTCCTTAGTATATCGTTCGACAATCCCTAGAGCTAGATGTAATTGCTCTTTGTTTTTAACAAAGATCTTAAGATTGCCCATGTAAAATACGTGAGTGACCTTGTACTTTCGATCTGCAGGTTTTGCCGCACAAGTACCCGTCGGAATGGCGAAGTGCTAGAGATAGTGGCAATAATGTAAGGAAAAAGAGGAGTGGGCTTATGGTGTCGCCCTGAAAGACACCTCTCTGAAAGGTGACCTTGTTGGTTGTTACACGATTTTTGCCAGATGAGATAGTAAATCTGGTTTTCCAAAGCGGCATCAATCTCTCTATGCACCCAACTATTTGCGGATGAACATTTAAGATTTCCAAAAGACAGATGGTAAGTCTATGGGATGTTGAATCGAAAGCTTTCCGATAATCAATCTAGGCCATCGATAGGTCACGCTGGTAGAATGCTACATCTTTGCAGACACATCTATCGATAAGCAGGTTCTCCCGACATCCGGCTACGCCTTTCTTTGAGCCTCGTTGTACATACATTTCTTGCCACACAGGTTCAATTGCCCGAACAATCCTAGCATTTAGGATAGCTGTGAATATCTTATAAAGCGTGTTCAGACAAGTTAGTGGCCTGTAATTCTTCGGGTCAGCTAAGTTGCCTATTTTCGGCAGAAGTATTATGCGCCCTTCCACCGACCACTCTGGAATCGGCTCTTCCCTGCTTCAAATATGAGGTGAAAATACGGGCCAAATGCTGATGGGTTGAAGAAAACTTCTTCCACCAGAAGGTTTTGATACAATCTGGTCCCTGTGCGGAATACTTCTTCATCCCTCTTAATTTTTTTTTCACCTCCTCGGTAGTGATGGGTGGGCATTCTTTATCAGGTGTTATGAGGGCAACACATGACTCCTTGAAGCTATTTATATTTGCTGAGTCTTCGTCCAGTCTATGCTGAACTTCGTAGACTTCTCTCCAAAATACTTCGACCTCCTCTGGTTTGGGTGGCTGTTCGACAGTAACTGGAGGGTCTTGGAAGAGTCGAGATGGGTCAGAGAGAAACTATTGATTTTTTCTGACCCACCTCTCCCTGCACTCTAGACTTCTCTTAGCGTCAGATAGTATCCGTATTCTCTCAACAATATGCCGCCTGATGGTCAGCAGCTTTGACTTGTTAAGTGTGTGATAACGGGTCCGTAGTTCGCGCGCGAACTTTCGAACCTTGGCGGTAAAATTCCTGCCAGATGTGATGTAGTCAATCACACACTGAATGCGGGACGCGTACTGTCTTGCCCAGCCTATCTTTATGGCAAGTTGATGCATTCGTCTTTTGGTCTTATGATCAACCGTTGGTTTTTTTTTACGGTTCGCATCGGCCAAAGCTCTCACTGCATTATACACAAAATAATTGATAGCCCAGAGGTCGGATTCTCCGGAAAAAGTTCCACGAAGCTCGTCATCCATTTCAGCCAGATCTTTAGGCTTGAGAGAAACCTTGGTGTTGATGTTTCTCCAGGTCGGAAAGCATCGCTCTTCATCTATTGGATGCCCGCCCGCGGTTGATCTTAGTGTCGCCTCTCTTTCTCTGTTGCCGGCTTGTTCTAGCTGTGGCAAAGTAGGCGTTTCGCTTACGTAGCCTCTTTCACGGAGTAGTTCAGCGTGGTTTCGCAGACGTTGTTGCGAAAAGTGCGATAGCTCCGGGTGTTTCTCGCACCACAGAGCATGCAGCCGTGCCTTGTAACCCCGTTCAGGGGCCACACTCGCATCGTAGCACTCTAGCAAGTCGTGATTCAGTCGCTCCGTCCACCCAAAGGTCGCGAGATCCCGCCGATCCATCGCAGTGAATCCATTTTCATTGGCTCCCCCAGCTCTAGATTGGTCGGCATTGTTGACCGACCCATTGTCGGGAGCCTTGCGTGTTCTGTTGTTTTGAACCGCACTTAATACAACTATGTTTGGTGTTGTCATTGCTGTTCCCACGAGAAGCTAGGCAAAGGGGTTCGTCCATCCTCGTAGAGCCCCGCATGCATGGATAAGTCTGCGTACTCTGAGAGGTCGCCCGGTATCCCAGAGTCAGCGTTCCAAACACCTCTCCCAGGTGTCATTCAGCTTTCGGCACGGTTTTCACACCTCCGATGGACGTTAATTCCTTCGGGACCACCCCTGGACAATTTTCCGCGACTGCCTATTTATTTTTGTAACCATATTCAGCAGAAACCCCCGGTACAGGGAACCTCTATCCGCAACCCGAGGACGCGTTCGGTGGCTTTGTCATAGGCCCTTCAGTTTGATTCTAGAGGAATCAAAACAAAACCGAATAAAAAACATTTCTGAGTTGAAATGTGGTCACAGGCTTATACTTCCCAACATGTCGAAGGCATTTTGGGTTAGAGTTGGATTTTTTTTATTTGATCATTTTGCACGGGATTGTCCTGGTATATATCATCAGTCACGGACGCAGTTTTATAATATAATCAAGTGATCTGATGAGAGCAGTCTGCCCAGACATATTGGACAAAGCCTGGTTTTTACCTCATAATTGACGGACTGGGTTGCAGTCAAGTACACGATGGGGGGACCTACAGGTTAAGGTGGGTTCCAAACCACCAGAACCTCGGTGAAGGTACATTGAAAAATTTCTAGAGGTACCGGCTCAGGAATCGAACCCCGGACCTCTGAGGTGAAGTCCGAGTGTCTAACCAAACTAAATAATTAACATATTTTGATTATAAATTGTTCACTGTATTATCATTTCCTTATGGTAAAATTGGATACATACTCCTTTTTATAGTTTATTTTTTATGAATCTAAATGTAAATATTAATTTAATATACTGAGGAAATTTGAAATAATGTAAGATAGAAGAGTATATACCCAATGAGTTTCTAATATTATAAAAAGAAAATACAAGGGGTACATTTTGTGCCTTCATGTACACTTGTATTATAAGAAAATGTTGCTAATTCTAACCATTCGTACCATTCTAAATTTTGATCAACAAATTGTTTTAGATATTCCTCTAATGAATGATGAGACTTTTCAAGTGATCTGTTTGATTGTGGGTGAAACGCAGTTTTTTTAAATTGACGGATTCTAAATTATTCGCTAATCTTCTTAATAAATTACTTAGAAAATTTGGTGCTTGATCGGTTAATACTCCTTTCGGTGAACCATAAATGCATATAAAACTTTTGATAAATGCGTCGGCTATAGTACTATCTTGTTGCTTTGCAAGAGGTATGGCTAATGAGTATTTTGTAAAATTATGCTAGATAGTCAAAATGTTTCAATTTCCAGATGTTGTTTAAGGAAGTGGACCAACTATGTCCATGAAAATTTTTTCGAAAGCTGTACGGGGTGTATCAGTAATAACCATCAGGCTTTTTGTTTTCGTTTTATGACCTCCTACTGCTGACGAGTGTACTTCTTCAATTAACTGATATCTTGTATCTTTAGTGGGATATTGTGTCATTACCAAGCAAATAATAACTTTTATAGTTGATTCCGAAAATAATGCTTGCAGTGTGTTTAATATTTCCTCCCATGGTATGTTATTAACATATGGTGTTTTTGTTATACAGAATGATTTTAACTTTAATTTTTCTGCCAAATTTCGTAGAGAGAATATGCATAGTTTTATATTTTTTAATGTTCCTGTAAGATTATCTTTTATTTCTCCTTAAATTGGTGATGTAATATGAAATTTCTTACCTTTTTTATTTTTTTTCGCGAGTCCTTTTTGAAGTTTAGAAATTTTTGGCAAATGTTGTCGTTTTTCAAGAATGCTGGACCCAAAATCTCGAGGTTCTCCTTCGATGGTTGTAAAAGGTACATTATTATCTTTTCTCATAGACATTTTGTCACGACATTCTACAATATTTTTATTTGGATTAAATCGACTGGATATTGGGATTCCAATAGGGGGTGGTTCTGGGGGTGGACGATTATCTACTGATTCATTCACTTCAGGATTTTCAAAATCATCTTGAAGTGTTGTATTTTCCTTTTCTTTCTTATTATCTGTATCGCGTTTTTCGTTAGTACATTCATTTTACTGTTTATATCATTATTAAAATTCCCATAATTAAATTTATTTTTAGGATAATTTTCATTATCATACTTAAAATCATAGTTTTCTTCATTATAGTTATCTTCTTTGAAATTTTCTTCATTATCATTGTCCTCATCATCATTAATTTCATTTTCATATCCTTCATCTTCTTCTTCATTATCTTCATTATCTTCATTCTCTTCTTCTGATGCACTAGTGCTTGAATAATCATTTTTTTCTTCATCTTCACTGGCTTTTTGTAATTCTACTTTGTTACATTTTCTTATTTTATTTTCTTCCACTCTTTTTTTTTAAATAACCAAAATATTCGGAATTCGAGTCTGAGTCTTCCATTGTTGGAGGAATTTTTATATTTTCTTTTCTAGGCCTAACTCCCTTTTAGGAGTAAGGATTACTTTTTGTTCTTCCTGGATTGATTTGCCTGGTCTAACTTGCTTTTTAATTTCTGAATATTCTGATTCAAAATTATCTTTTTCTTTTTTAAGCTTTCTTTAATATTATTTTCAAGAGCACGAATTATTTTATGTAAGTCTAGTATAGCCTTACGTGGTCTACTTCTCTTTTTGACTTCCAGATTTGCATTTTGAAGTTCTTCTTTCGATTCTTCTTGCTGAAAATTTTCAGCGACTTTTTTTCCCTTTTTATAATTTTCAATTGTTTCTGGCTTTCGCTTTCTTAATTTACTTCTTGTTAACATGTCATTCCATTTTGATTATTTTTGCTTATTTGAATCATTAATTTTATTTATTTCTTCATTGTTATTTAATACATTTAAAAGATTGGTAATTATTGAACACATTTCCTTTAATATTCTTATATCTGGATTATCAATGCGTTCTTTAAAATTGTCAAATAGATGCTCATAGGTAGAATCATACATTTTCGGCATTGATAATTGTGTTGATTTGTTTTTCATTTTTCTTAAAACTTTTATTTCTTGATTATCGTATTATAGCATTAATTTCATTTTTACAATTAATATTTTTTAAACTTGAAATTGTGCTTCCACATGGAGTTGATTCAATTTTCGTAATATTTATTTTAGCTTCAGTAATTTTACTTTTTAATTCTTCGTGATTTAATTTGTCTTCTTTCTTTCACATCTCTTGATTTAATAATTCTTCTTCATGATTTCTTATTTCTTGATTTAATGATTCTTCTTCTTGATTTCTCATTTCTTGATTTAATAATTCTTCTTCTTGATTCCTTACTTTTTTATTTAATAATTCTTCTTCTTGATTTCTTATTTCTTTATTTTATAACTCTTCTTCTTGATATCTTATTTTTTTATTTAATAATTCTTTTTCTTGATTTCTTATTTCTTGATAAAATCTTTGCGATTTTGAAACCATACTAATGGCTTGAGATCGGTTACTAACTTGAATTTTCTTCCATATAAATAGGGTCTGAAATGAGTTACAGAAAAGATAATTGCTAAAGCTTCTTTCTCGTAGGTATTGAATTTTCGTTCGCTGTCGCCTAATGATCGTGATGCATAGGCTATTGGCTTATCTTTACCAATTTTTCCTTGAGATAAAATGCCTGCAATTGCATAACCGGAAGCGTCCGTTGTTAAAACAAAGAGTTTAGTAAAATCAGGTCTTTGTAATAAAGGTTCTTCGCACAATTTATTTTTCAGTGTATCAAATCCTTTTTGTTGAGTTTCTGTCCATTCAAATTCTACATCTTTTTTAATAATTTACTAATTGGGGCTGCTATGTTTGAAAAGACTTCGATGAATTTTCTATAATATACTGCAAGTCCTATGAATTCTTTTATGTTTTTAGGTTTTTTCGGAATGGGAAAATTTCTTACTGTTTCTAATTTTCTAGGATCTGGCCTAACTCCTTTATGAATGACATGTCCAAGATGAACTACTTCTGGACGTAAGAATTCGAATTTATCTGGCTGTTGTTTTAAATTTGCTTCTCTTAATCTATTTGCTAATTTTGTAAATTTTTCTTCGTGTTCTTCTAAGGTATTTGCGTACAGGACTATGTCATCCAAATATACAAATAATTCCATTCCTTGAAGGCAGGTTAAAACGAGATCCATTCAACGCTGGAAGGTTGCAGGTGCATTCTTTAAACCGAAAGGTATGCGGTCGAACTCATAGAGTCCGTAGGGCGTTGAAAAGGCAATTTTCTGCGAGTTTTCCGGACTCATATTTATTTGATGAAAACCACTGGCCACGTCAAAGACTGAGAAGTATTGTGCTTCTCCTAACTGATCTAAAATATTCGTGATATTAGAGAGAGGATAATAATCTTCTATAGTTTGTTCATTTAATTTGCTGTAATCTAAAAGAAATTCACCTCTTTATATTTCCGTGGGAATCCGGTTTTTTAAGTAGTCTGTATTATCGCGTATATATGGGTTGACTATCTCCTGTAGAGATATTGTGTCTTAGTACGTTAGTTGCTTCCAGAGGCTCATCTGGGATTTGGAAAATGTTTTTATTGTTAATAATAGGTTTCTCAACATGAATATATTCTTCTTGATCTAAATGTGCTAAACGTAATAATTTCTTTATGTAATAATTTCGTAATAATTTCTTTATGTTAGAGCTGTTGATAGAGTCATTTGAATTCCATTGTTGGCTGCGTCCCTGTCCTCTCCAAGGGGTCTTTCTTCGTTGTATTTATTTTGAGTACCTCGAGACTCGTATTGAGGGTTATTATTTGACCAATTTCTTTGTGCTAGAAATTCATTGCTAGGTCTAATTTGATTTTGAGAATAACTAGGAAAAATTTTTCTTTGATTTAGAGAATAATTGGGCGAAAATTGTCTTTGATTTTGAAAATTATTAGGAACAAGTTGTCTTTCATTTTGAAAATTATTGAAAATTGTCTTTGATTTTGAAAATGATTAGGATTTAAATCGTTAATAATTTTCTTTATTTAAAGGATTTTTCGCATTCCGTTGAGTTCCATGTGATATTTTATGTTTTATTTTCAAGACAATATTTAAAAGGTAAATTAAAACATTTTTTCCATTAGATGAAAAATGTTCCGAAAATTGTTAATATTTAATTTTAAAATACTGGAAAAAAAAATTTGAGAAATTTTTAAATTCGAAAAAATTTGGTAGTTATCTTTGTTATCGGTAGCTATTAGTTTCCGCGGGCGATGCACCAAATTACTCGTAATAACGAGGTACGTTACGTCCTAAAAGGCACAAACTTACCTTGTTAAAAATACTAAAACTAAAACTGCACACTATTCTACAAATAACTTGAAATGCAACTGAATATACAACATTTAAAAGTTTATTAAATTAAAGAAATTACAGGTTTAAAGAGAGATAGCTAATTTGAAAATATTGAAAAAGATTATGTTAATATTTGTTTTAATTTTAAAATGTACTGGTATTTCTGATTTAAAAGTAGATTTGCACTGGAGTCTCATAGGTAGCAGAAACTGTTCATTCTAGATCTCCACCTTAAAACAAAGGAAGATCTTAATGATTGAGTTTTAAAGAAATTGTAAATATTTTGAGTTCTGAACTCGTTGACTAAACTTACAAATTTTTATAATCTAAATCCCAATTGTAAAACTGGGGATCGCTGGAATATTTTAAGATCTCTTTAAAACTGGTATTTTTCTACTCGATAATATTTGTTGTTGTTTGTTCGTAAGGATTTAGGTAGTCGTGTTCGTGCTTACTGCTTAACAGGTGGGGCTGATCTTCCTTCTGGTGATTCATCGTAACGATGGTTGACAATGAGTATTGTCAAAGGAGCCTGTAAGTGTGCAGGTAGCCTCGACTCTCCTGCTGGTACTCAGGGGTAATTACGGTTGACAATGGTATTGTCAAAAAGGGATCTTCTGAGTAAAGTTCCACTTAAATGAAAGGGATTTGAAATTGTAATCGACTTCAGTTCGATTGAATCCTTCTGAATTTCAATGATCTCATCTTGCAACTAGAGAGGGATGCATTTTACAGTGAACAGCTTTCTTCTGTTACGATTTGAGTATTCTGGTCGATTTGATTCTCCGTGGCATAATTATTATCAAGATTGAGCTGGCCATATTTATGGCCTTGACCATTTTGGTTGTATTGTCCACCTTTAAAACCCCCATAGAAAAAACACTTGCCCTATTATAAAAGATATTTCTAAGTTAATCTTGTTTCTAATTTGCCTTGCCTCACGTGCAAGTTTATGAGACGTAGATCTAACCTCTTTTGCCTTTCTTCAGCTTTACGCTTATTTGTCAACCTAGAAACTTTAATTTCACAACACTTTCAACCATTAGGATAAAAGGAACAACTCTATTAAGAGGTAAAACAGAAAAATTCCTGATCCGAAAAGCGTCCGATCTCTAGCGCTCAACGAAAAAATATGACGTGAAGTGGGAGAACAGGTGAGCGGGTAATGATGAAGGAGTGGGTTCTTTTCTTTTGTTTACTCCGTGACCACTCTAAAAATTGTGACCTCTAGCAAGTAAAAGAATTACTACATCTGTAATCTTGAGAACTAGGCTCGAAATATAATAACAGAACTACTAACTATAACAACTATATTCAATAGCGCCAGATTAAAGAATTTTGGGCCTCTAGGCCAAAACTCTCTGCGCCACCCGCCCCACCCCTTTCTCTATACTTTTCGAGAGCACCCTTTGGTATGTAATTATTTAAAAATAAATAATAGATTAATTGGACTATTTTACTGCCATATACATATGTTTTACCAACAATAAATACAACCTGAAATTTTAAGAGGTCAAGAACGAAATTAGGGAAATGCATCCCTGTGATTAGTCACATAAATAATTCTGGTTATACATATACCCCTTTTATACGTTACGAGGGGGCAAGAGGGCAAAATTGTGATTCGTCACAGAAATAATTGAAGTCAAACCACTAATTTTTCGTAATTTTTTGTTAATTAAAATATTTTTCCGAATGAGAGATGCCACAATATGACTCGTCGTAATTCGACATGCCGAAAATGTAACTTGTCGCAAATATGACTCTATGTATATGTGACTCGTCGCATTTTTGCCAAATTTTTTCGGACTTTAAGCTTTTCCGAATAAGAGGTGACACAAATGTAAATTACCACATTTATGTCACTTAACGCAATGTATATTGCCAGGGGTTGGCATGATGCGGGCCCCTAAAGTATTGCATCTTGCAAAATGTCATTTTCATACATTTCAGTTTAAAATAATGACATGAATATACTATTTAATTTTTTTTCCATTGTTCCACGATTCAATCCAATTTTGCTAAAGATCAAAGTTTAACAGCTTGTGATCTAGTGTGCATTGATTTAAGGTTAAAATATTTGAACACCAACATTCAATGTTCCAAAAGGAAAGATAGAAAAATTCAACAGTTTCAAGAAATTTAAAATGTGAACATTGTTTGTGGCGAGTTCATTAGATAAAACACTTTACTGAATTGAAAGTGGAGTTCTTTTATCACTGTTCGACGAAAAAAGTCTTTTTGTATTTATTCTGGTGTGAGAAACCAATTAGCCGATAGATGTGTCAGAAAAGAGCTCTCTCACTCTCCTTCCCATTTCACTCAATTGGCATTGTTCCATTTTTGTTATGTGAAGTGTAACCCACAGGCTCTTCTTTTATGGTCGGAGTTACAATTCTCTTTATTGTCTCTTAAGAAAGAAATACTTATCCGTTTTCAAAAACTGGTAAATATTGTTCATTGTGGAGAAGAGCTTATTGTTTATTAAACAATTTATTATTTTAAGTATCCATTTAATTGAAGATCAAATAAAAAAGTAATAGCTAAACGAAAATTAAAGATTTACAACTAAACTAATTGAATTCAAAAATATATATGTCGAGGAAGTGCGTCAGTAAGGCTGTTTTTTGGACCCATTTTACAACTCCTTAAAAAATTCATTTATGTTTTTTAAATGATCTTTTCACTCAATTATTTGACTGGTAGATGTTCTTAGTTCAAAATAAATCCTATATTTTTTTAACTATAATTTTCTCAAAATAAACATTTTTTTATACTGGCAAAGTTCTTTTAAAATTTCCGCCTATTCTAAATATTTTGGAACTTCAAGTTATAATGCATGCTCACGGGTCTCAAACTTGAACAATTTCTAACATTATTGACTAAAAACACTAATTTGCAAATTTGAAATAAAGATGATTAAAGCTTAAACATGTACATTTCTAAATTATTTTACTTTTTACCATATTAGATAGATATGAAGGACAGAAAGAAAGTATATGACTCAAAGAATATTCCTTTGATTCAAAGGAATCGTAGAGCAGAATATGGCCGAATAAATATTTCTTTAGTGCAAAGAAATATTTGTTTATGTCTATAAGGAACGCAATGATGAACCCAAATAAATATTTACTTAACACTTTGAAATATTCGTTAAAATAGAAAAATGTGTTATCAACTCTAAGCAATAGCTTTTTGATGTGAAGAGTGTTTGCTTTAACGTAAAGAAGTATAATCTAATTTTTAAAACATAATTATTACATGCAACTAAATATTAGTTGGCGTTATAAACAGTATTTTTTGTTTAAGATATGTGATTCGTTCTTAGAAATAAACTTACTATAAATCGACGGAAATACTTATTTAAAATACAGAAATATTCTTTGAGAGGAATAAGTATGGTTTTGGTGCTAAAAAGCAGCATTTTATTTATACAAAATAAGTAATAAATTTCAATAAATATGGATTAAATAAAATACAATAGTATTGTCTGTAATGGTACTGTCTGTGGAAAATGAGTGATTTGTACTAAATATGTGATGAGCAATATAAGGAAAAATGTTTTCAAATTAAAGAAAGATTTTTAAAATGCAAAGAACTATTTATTGAAGTACCGTCTTTGCCCTAAATTTAAAGGTATTTAAAAAATAATTATTAATTGATTGCAAGTATTTTGAATTTTAATATTAATAGTCCTGTTTAGAGTCAATACATACCTTTTTAAACATTATATTACAAATAAAATTTCAAACGCTACGGATTACCGTACACCTACATCTATACCTAAATCTATTGCCTAGCAATCGGTGGTCTTAACAATTGTGTTAAACCTAGAAGTAGAAACTCAATGAAAAAGCCATCCTGATAAGCTAAAGTTTAAAAAAGTAAAACATTAAATTTCAAACTCTCTTTTTCTAATTTAATATTTATTATTTTAAGACGTTATGTGAATGTAAAACATACGAATTGTTAACAAGAATGTTAATAAAATAATGTTTAAATATAACATTTTAATCGATTGAAAATTTTCTTTGGGTAATATTTCGTTTTTTCTTGAAAAAAAACTTGAAAAAAGGTCTTTTCGCTACAGTTGTACTTATAGTTTTTAGATATATTAGAACACATGAACCATATTTATAAACGTATTAACATTTTGTTTCAAATATTTATTCTGTCGGCATACACTGAAAAAAATCATTCTTAGCCCCAAGTAAATTTATTTACTTGAATCATATTTCTTAGCATCAAGAAAATATTCTTTAACAGAAGTAATTTTTATTTAAACCAGGCGTATATCTTTTGTTGATCTAAAAAAATGAATTCTTTGGCTATATTTTCTTGATTTAAGTACATATTTCTTACATTCAAGAAAATGATTTCCTTAATTCAAAAGGTCTAGATTCATTTAAATACTAGAATTAAATTATTCATAACAAATAAACATCTATTCAAACGAAGTAATCTTTTTTTTTTTTAATCAAAAATTTAATAATTTCGCGTCATTTGTTTTAATTAAATACTTCTTTCGCTTAAAGAAATATATTGTTACATTAAATATCCATGTTTTTGATTTAAGGAAACATTTCTTTGGCATTTATGGTGAGGTTTAAAAACGGTTTGTGCCTTAAAATTTCCATATTACGTTAGCGTCGTGGTCAACGCTGTGGATTTTACTCTCGATGGACTCAAGTTCAATTCCTGCTGGGGGTGGACTTTTCATCGAATTTTTCTGTTTCAGGTTCATCAAGGTTTTAAATTACGTGATTTGTGTTCAAATTAAATATGTGTATTAATAACAATGGTAATTATAATTTAGGCTAAAAGAAATCCAGTTCCCTATTTAGGAAAATATGTACTACAATATTGAAGTACTAATTACTTTATTGCACTCGCGCATGTTCTAGGCCAAAGAAATATTTTGTTGAATCAGAGATATATTTTTCTGCTTTAAATATTTAGAAATTTTCTGTGGGGAAATAGTTTTTTGAGCCTATAAAATATTTGCTTGACCTTAAAATATATTTGTTTCCTTTAATTCATGTTTCCCCATCTCAAAGAAATATTCATTCCAATTCATGGCACATTCATTTGGACAATGATTCATTTATTTGCTGTAAAATGTATATTTTTTGTCTTCAATTAATATTTCTTTGATTCAAAGAAATATTTCGCTTCGGCCAACAGGTCGTATTTATTTTTCTCAAATAAATGTTTCTTTAAAAATAAACAGGACTTTCACTTACTTCAGCCAAGTAACATTCACTTGGTACCATTAATTCTTTTTTTCAGTGTAGTACTGCGAGGAAAGTGTAGCCAGTCGTCAGCCAGTACTGAGTGAATTGCCGATTTTCGTACTGGTGACTAGTACTCCGCCAGCTGTTCTCGAAATGAATCCTTTAACTTTAACTAACCATATCTGTCTGGCCCGAAAGAAAATATTAATTACTGTCCTATATCAAGTTTTCGAGAATAGCAAGTTTAAATACTCATAAAACCATTATTTTTGAACCATGAAACCTTCAAAAACCTCAACATTAATATTTTGAGCAATATAAGATCCTACATTGAAAAAAAGGATTACTGGTACCAAGTGAACTTTACTTGGCTGAAGTAAGTAAAAGTTCTGTTTATTTTCAAAGAAACATTTATTAGAGGAAAATAAATACGACCTGTTGGTCGAAGGGAAATATTTCTTTGAATCCAAGAAATATTAATTTCAGACAAAAAATAGACAATTTATACCAAATGAATGATCCATTGTGCGAAATGAATGTCGCATAAATTTGATTGAATATTTCTTTGAGATAGGGAAATATAAATTGAAGGAAATAAATATATTTTGAGGTTAAGCAAATATTTTATAGGCTCAAAAAACTATTTCCTCATACCAAATTTCTAAATATTTAAAGCACAAAAATATATCTCTTGATTTAAAAAAATATTTCTTTGGCCGAGATCATGCGCTAGTGCAATAGAGTACTTAGTTCTTCAATTTTAGCATACATATTTTCCTAAATAAGCAACTGGATTCTTTTAACCTCAATTATAATTATCATTGTTATTAATATACATATTTGACTTGAACAAATCAAATAATTTTAAATCTTGATGAACCTCAAACAAACAAATTCGATAAAAAATTCACCACTAGCAGGAATTGAACTTCGGTCAATCGAGTGTAAAGTCCACAACGTTGACCACGACGCTAACGCGACATGGAAATTATAAGGCTTAGAGAAATCAGGTAAAGCTATTAAAATCATGAAATCGTAGCGTTCAAATCGTTTTAGCTATGATAAAGTCAGTAAAACAATGTTAGAAGTTGTAAAGATAAGGTAAGAGTCGCCATACAATGTAGTGAGTCATCAAATACGAACGTAGCGTCGTGCGAAATCAGTAACGAATCAGTACGAAGTCAGAGTGAAGTCGAACGAAATCAGAAGAAATCGACACTTCCGCGTGCGGTAATTCCAAACGGTAGGGTGAAGTTGTGCCCTTGCATCGATTCTCCAAAGCATATTTTGCCCTAGGCGTGGTTATCTTGAGACTGTAATTATCGGGCGCGTATTATGACATAAGAGAAGAGCATGCGTTATGAAAAAAGTGATGAAAGTCTATAAGAAGAGCGAGTTCAAATCGTTAGGGATCGCCCACAAATTACGTAAGATGTTTTTCTTTTGTTTATATCGTTGTGTCCTTCTCAACTTCACAGCAATTTTATGCTCGTCTTTATTCAAACAAAAGAAAAACGT
>NC_046662.1:105771597-105776670 GCF_010883055.1 Belonocnema kinseyi
AGGGAGCTCTTCTTAATATTTTGACACCAAAATCATGTCGATACACCTTACCGACTGCGAGTAAAGCCACCCACGCTTTAACTTGACAGACTGTACGTAATTTGTGGACGATCCCTTACGATCAACAAATGGGGTAGCTGGGAAACTAAATGCAGTGAACACACAGTAAACACAATTCTGTACAACTGGAAAATGATTTATAATTGAAATAAAGAAGATTGATATTTTTTCCTAAAAATTTTATGTTAGACTCCCCTTTTGTGGGCTATCTATCATGAGTATTTTTTGCAAGAAAAAACCAAGTGAGAAATAAAATATGGAATTCTACAATATAAACAATATTCAATTACTTTTTCATCATGCTTATTAATGATTATTCCTTAATAACAAAATTATTAAATAGCCAAGAAATTGCACTAATAATGTATTTTTTGGTTACCTCACTTATTTTCGTTGGGAATTGGATATTTTATTGTGGGAAAAGGCGACGTTAAAAATACAATTTAAAAATCATGCATCTTTCGATTATGTATTGTAAGTCTTCCGTTTTTTCTCGACTAAATGTACCTTTTTATTAGAAAAAGATTGAATGGCCAACATAATTTACAGTGTATGCAATTGTAGGTTATTTCTTTCTTTATCGGTTTAAATAAATATATTTTGGCTATGAAAAGGCTAAATTTGAAAATACAGTTCAAAAATGTATTTTAAAGTTATCTCTCTTACTTTTTTGGCGGTAAGGAAATCAATATCTTATGAAGAAAATTGGGGTAAGTTGCTAATAAAATTGACAAATAATGCAATTTTAGGTAATATCTTCTAGGTTGTCCGTTTCCTCTCAATTAAATAGTTTTTTTAAGCAAACAATTAAATAGCCAAAGAAATTCATAAGTAATTTTTTTCAGGTTATGTCGTTAATTTTCGCGTGGAAATGGATATTTTATCATTCAAAAAGTCTACGCTAGAAACAACATTCACAAGTAAAGCATTTTCTGGTTATGTTTTAGACGTCTTCCGTTTTCACTATACTAAATAGAAGTACTCAGTACTTTTTATTGAAAAAGCCTTCATAGCCAATAACCATATGAATAATACGCTTTTAGGTTATATATAACTTATTTTCGATTAGAAATAAATATTTTATTATTTTCTGACTCTGTATGTGCTGAAACGTAACGACCCGTTAAAAATCAGATATGGAAAATTTCGAGGATTACATTGCATTCTTATAAATGAGAATCTAAAAATGTACAGTTTTAATGATGTACATTACTTCCTAGATCTATAAATATATATAAAAAAAGACTATTGTATTGAATTATTATGGTTTTATATAAATTTATGTAAAAATCGTACTCAGTGGGTACGAAATAGCCAAAAATCCATAAAAGTTCATTTCTCACACTGTATAGCCTAAAATTTAACCTGCTGATTTTTAATGCTGATTATTCTTTTCTTCTATTATTTTTATTATTGTTATTAGCACTATTTAAAAAAAGGGAGGAATGACGGGAAGGGGATATAGAATTTTCAGATTGATCTAGAATTATCGTGTTATGCATTTAAATAACACACTCGTTCTGCAACACTGCTCCGACCCATTAAATTTTATTTCTTAATCTAAAAGTCAGAACAATGTCAAAACGTAAGTTTCAATGACGTAAATTCTTTTTTATTTTGAAATATGTGTTAAACAAGACTATTTTATTATATTGTCATAGTTCTTTAGTTCAGTGTCAAAAAATTACCTAATTCGCACGAAATATTAAAAAGTTCATGAAATTCTATTATATGTCACTCAAGTTAGCGAACTAAATATTAAAAAATGCAAAGTTATCCTATCAGTTTGCTGCCTTTTTGTGTCTCCTATTTTTTTTTGTAGAAAACATTTCCGAACTTTTTAAATTAATTAATATTTTATGTTTCGATCACTTTATATCAAGATGATAAGACATCCATCTAAAGAAACCTGAAATTATTTTATAACAAAAATTTTGGAAAATGTTTGGTTTGACTAATTGTCGGCCTTAAAGCAGCCAATGCTCAACCATTTAGCTATTTGATATCGTTATTATTGACATAGTTTCTTGCTAATTTGATTTCAAGTCATCGAGCGATTTACTCTTTAAGAATAATTAAAAATATGCCCGGTCGGCTTTCTGTTTTAGGTTCTAATCGTAACAAAATAGCTAAAACTACGCATCCTATCAAAAAGTGGTTGTTAACAAATTTGTAGATATTTTTTTAAAGTACAATTTTTATGCTGTCATCTTTTACCGTGTTTTGCACAGTTTGGCCGAAAATTGTACTTTTTGGATTTTCCATTATTTTGTATGCTATCAAAATTTGAATTTTTGATTTAAAAAAAAATCAAAAAGTTGTTATTATAGTATTGCAGGGAATTCAAAAAGCAATATTTTTCTTGTCTTGACCTTTTTTCATATCTTGCGTTATTTGGCATAAAATGTTCATTTTCGTGTTTTTTGGAATTTTGTAAATGCTATAACTCTGGTAATTATTGATTTTATGAAAAAAGTAATTTTGATCAATTGTTTCACTTTTTGAATACTATGAAGAACCGTACAGAAAATTTTTGAATTTTGAAAAAAATGGTTTCAAAAAATTTCAAAATGTGCCCACATTTTGAATTTTAATCCAAAATGACTGGCTTACGAACTTGACCTTTAGTTTAGGACACTTAACAAGTGCACCAAAGGCCAATCTAATAGATTGATTTTTTAAAATTTATCGTGTTCACAGACAGACATACAGAAATACATACATACAGACATACATACAGACAGACACATTCGTAAAATCCTGTTTTTCGGTTCAGGGGGTCTCAAAACGTAGACATTTGACAAAAACTGGGGGGGGGGGGTCAAATTTTACACAAATCATCGTCCGCTAGTGACTTTGTGTTCTTTCTGCCTTGTATTTTTAACTTTCTGCGACTATTAAAACATCCCAAGTCCATTTTCTAAAAGAAATATTTTAATTATCCTGAGCTTTATTTAATATTAAAGTTCTTTGGGCACGAAGTTTGTCTCGATTTTCTTAGTTCGAGTCAGATTGGACTTAAGTATCCCATTAATTTGTACGGCAGTATTGCTTTGTATCAAAAAAGTTACGCCCAAAGAAATTATTTCTTTGATACAATGCACGGCTTTGTTGCCTTTAAACAATATTTAATAAAGATAGGTAAAGAATTTGCATGTCTTGAAGAAGTTAAGTCAAACAAATGCATTTCTTTGGATTATAAAATGTTATTTTCAGTGTAAAAAAAATAGGTATGTAATTTGTATCAATATTCTATCAATTTATATGGATTGAGGAGTACATACACCGATGTTAAAATTGGTTTCCCCACACCGGCATCTGGGGTTGGGGGTGGGGGCAAGTTCGAAATCTTAAATGGGCACTCCTATTTTTTAGTGCATATTCGGATTCTTTTGATAAAAATGCGTATGATATGTCTAAAACATTTTTCTCGTTTCGCAATAGATGGCGCTGTATTCGACAATATTCAATTTTTCTTTATTTTATTTTTATTGAGAATGTAAACTTACGATTCTGCAATACTCGAAATTAGTCTTAAAACAAACTACTACTTTAAGCGTAAACCAGGAACAACGACGTGGCCGTAGCAGTTTTCTGTTCCCTTCGAGGTGCTTGATTAACGTGAGTCCCCTCGCCTCTCACGATTCGAGGTACTCAGGGAATCTTTTAATTAGAGTAAGTTCTAAAAATGATGACCTTCGACTTCAATGCACTTATTAATTCGTAATTCAAATGAATTTACACAACGGAGAAGTATATCTTCTTGAATTTCAGCACATGGACTTGTAATTCGGTCAATCATATTCTCACGGGTTGTTGGTTTTTCTTTGTACACTTTGTCTTTCAGATAGCCCCACAAAAAGAAATCTGGTGAAGTAAGATCTGGCTATCTTGCAAGCCAATTTATCGGATTGCCTCTACCAATCCAGCAACGATTGAAATCACGATCAAGAACTTCTCGTGCTACCGCTGAATAGTGTGCCGGAGAACCATCATGTTGAAATCACAGATTCTGCCGTATTTCTAAGTTCAAGTCTTCAAGCAATATTAGTAGTTCATTTCCCAAAATGTCTTGAAATTTTGGAACATTTAAGCTGCCGTCGACAATCTGGGGACCGATCAGTTTGTTGACAATAATTGCACACCATACGTTGACTATTCCATGGTTCGTAAAAGACCACTCGTCAGAGAATAATACATAACGAAAAAAGTTGGGATTTTGTTTTATGTGCTCACGTGTCCACTGACCTAACTAAAATGAGTTCTGTCTTAAATGTATTTTTTTTTAATTTACTGTATATAAGGAAATAAAAAAGTAAACACTTTCGTAATGTTTCGATAGCCTACGCTGACCTCAGTCTACAATAATCCCAGAGCTAAAATTTAGGAATATTCAGGAAACACTGTTAATGTAAACGTATTACTTAATAATTACTTCTCCAGAACGGATATACGTTTTGGCATATTTTTCAAAATAATAATTACCAAAGAGATCCGAAGATCTATTGCTCTTATTTTTAAACCGACTTACAAAAGAAGGAGGTTCTACCTATGTTCTTCGCGATGTATTTTTTTATGTACGAGTTTTTATTGCGCTCGTTCAACGATTCTGTAGCTATTTGAAACATTATTTTTTTCCGTGGCCAGTCATGTCACAATGAAAATGGTGTATTTTTTATTGTTAATTTATTTCAGAATCGTAAGCGTGCATTCTCAGTAACAGTAAAATTAAGAAAAATTGAATTTCATCGATTACAGCGACATCCATCGCGAGACGAGGAAAATGTTTTCGACAAATCATATGCATTTTTATCCAAAAAATCCGAATATGCAATAAAAAATAGGGGGTTCTCTTAAATATTTCGAACTTGTCTCCACCCCCACCCCCAGGGGTGGTGTAGGAGAACTGATTTTAATATCAGTGTATATACTCCTCAGAGTGATTAAATTTTTATTCATGACATTTTTTCATAGAGTGCCTATTTTTCGAGATATTTGAAAGTTTCAAGTAAA
>NC_046662.1:105776770-105790266 GCF_010883055.1 Belonocnema kinseyi
CACACACACAATCGTTTAGAATGTATATAAACTATATATAATTTTTTGTCTTGGATTGAAAAAATTATATTATTAAAATTTTTACATTCTTGTCAGAGAAGGTATTAGATTTGTGTAAAATTTTGTATGCGTGTATGACTTATGTTTGTATCTCTGTCTGTCTGTGAGCACGATCCCTTTGTAAAAAAATTATTCATTAGATTGGCCTTTGGTACACTTTTTTAGCGTCGAAAACTGAAGGTCAAGTTCGTTAGATAGTCATTTTGGATAAAAATGTAAAAAGTGAGTACATTTAAAAAAATTTCAAGACCACTTTTTTTCAAAATTAAAAAATTCTCTGAAGGGTTATTCGTAGTAGTTGCAAATACGAAAATTTTTTCTGAATGACTTTTTTCGCTGAAAAAAAGTTGCCAGAGTTATAGCACTTACAAAATTGAAAAAAGTAAATAACGCACGATATGAAATAAGTCAAGAATTTAAAAACGTTAATTTTTAAAGGCCCTGCAAGATTCTTTTAACAAGTTCTTGAATTTTTTCGAAACTTTTTAATAAGACTCGTAGTTTTTGATTTAACATTAAAAACATAATTTAAAATAGAAAAATTAAATTTTTAGACAAACGAGACAAGCTACGAAAAAAATAAACAGGCGAAATTTGTTGACCCAGGAAAGATCTACAAACTTATCATTAATCATTTTTTTATAGAATGCGTATCTTATGTTTTAATTTAGAAAAATAACATTGCAAATAAAAAATAAAATCTTTGGAAAAATGATGCAAAGAACGAAAACACATTAATGACAAAAAAGTGTTCATTCAAAAAAGATCTACAAATTTCCAATCAACATTTGTTACAAGAAACATTCAAAATGAAAAAAAAATTCGCCTAAAATATAACTACCAATTTTCTTCTAGCTACTTTACGCTAGGATGCGTATTTTTAGTTTCAATCGTCAAAAGTAACATTGAAAATAAAAAAATTAAATTTATGGAAACAAGACACAATTTGCATTAAAATTATTAATATGATACATTTTTCATGGTATCTGAGATTAAAAATTAGTACAAAATAAGGAGCAAATATTAAAGTAATCATGAAAAATAGAATTGATAAATTACACTGTAATATCTGAATAAAGTGTACCAGTCCCAGGTACAAAAATGAATATAATATACATTTGATATAATACTGTTGCACATAATATAGAAAAATTCACATTTTTGAGAAAATCGAGTGCGAAGCACAAGATACGCGATGAAAATATCTTCGTTCAAGCCGAAGGAGTTTTAATAAAATATAACCTTCCATTTTAAAAGGTCTACGCACAAATTTGGGGGAAATACAAAGACCGAGCGCGAGAACTAACCGTTGCGCGCCCTAAGCGCGCTCAAACTTGCGAGTGAAGCGAGCCGCGCGCGAAGAGCGCTATGAGAATATTAATTTTTATAATAATATTTTTATAATTAATATTAATTTTTTGGAATTTTTAACTCATGGTTGTGAGAATTAGATATTTAGAATTAAAATTTTTTTTCATAAAATAGCATTGCCAAACTTGCAATTTATTGTGAGCGTGGATTCTGGCCGTTTTTCCTTCAATGCTCGGCTCAATTGTATTAGCTCTTTTCGCTAAAGGTCGCCCGTAATGGTTTCGATAGGTTGAAGCAGCTCATAATACACTACACCCTGCTGATCCCACTAAATACAAAGCATAAGTTTCAATCCATAGGTATTCGGTTATGGTGTTGATGTTGATGGTTGGCCGAGCTTAACTCACGTTTTTCTACAGTTAGGTTATCATAGCGAAACCCCCTCTCATTGCCAGTGACAATACGATGAAAAAAACCTCTTCGATTTTGCCATTGGAGTTTAGCAGTGAAAAATTTCCTCTCCACATCTCTTTCCTTCAGTTCGCACGGCACCCGATTTCCTTGATTTTGAACCATTTCCAGTTAATGTAAGCCTCTAGAAATGGTTGAATGGTCAACATCCAATCATTCTGGAATCCTATTTTATGTTTTACCCGTGTATTCATCGAGTAACTTCTCCAATTTCTTATCCTGGATCTCGTTCGAATGGCCTCGACGTTCTTTGTCCTCATTATCGAAATCGCCAACTTTAAAATTTTTAAAACCAGTACTCACACGTTTTAATCGATGCAGTATAATCCCAGTAAGTTTCCAAAAGAAATGGATGACTTTCAGTAACACTTTTTCTCGTATTTTGCCAGACAGGGTGCATTAATTGTATTATATTTGATAGAAAAACTCTTCATTTTAATTCAAACAAACCGTCTAATGCTTCTAAATAATACTAAACTTCTATGAAGAAAAGTAAGATTATAGTGAGTTCAACTCAGTGACTCTTTAATATGAGTGTGTTTGCTCGTACGCCCATACAGTAGACTCGGTCAACTATGTGGGATATAAATGGCGAAATTCAGCGCTCTCTGCGATGGGCAGGAGAACAACGGAAGGAAAAACTGTGAATAAAAACAAAATACAGGAAAGAAGAAAAGTAAGATAAGAAATTAAAGATAATAAGCATTCTATTCCCTATTTTAAGTTTCTCATTTACCTAATTTTGCTTTTATTTTTATATTTTCAGTAGAAAAAATCTTTGAGTCGCATGTACATCATTTTGCAGTGACAGCGCCAGCCAAAACGTGGCAGCAACAAATAACAAAACAATCAATTTTTCGCGCACTCGCTTTTTATACCAATTTGCGCCATCTGCGATGGGCAACAGTACTAATCTCGTACCCCTCACTGCCTCTCACTCCCCGTGTCCATGTTCTAAAAATTCGTAATTTCCCCTACACAGTTGACCGAGCCTGCCTACACTTTTCCATCACTTTTGCAGAAATCCGTCCAATTTGGCTCTTGGCAAAATTTCAATTTTTTTGTTACTAAATTTCTTAGATAATGATACGACCTTTTTCCACTCATGCCAGTCTTCTCTTATCTGTGCCTCTCTAGCATTTGTCGGATCACCATTTATTTTAGCGAACATTGTGTATTTGATTTTATCTTCCTCTAATAAGTTTTCTTTATCCACTTGGCATGAATAATAAAACGTTATTTTCTCTAAGTCTATTCCTCTAGATGTGTAAAGTGCAAAGCTAGAATCTTCTGTAGATTTTCTCTCTGTGATATACACATACTCCTCTTTCTTGTTCGGTTTTACTTTTCTTTCGATTGTCTCTGTCCTTCTATTTCTTTTTCTGTGTAGTTTTCTTCTAATTTTGTCTTTCAGGCATTCCTCTTTTAGGTTTTTCAGCCTCAACGTTTGAGTTAGGTTGCTCTTCTTCTAAACTTTGCATCTCTGTATCTTCTGCTCTGTTTCTATATCTTTTTCCTTTTCTATATTTTCATCTAATTTTGCGACGTGCTGAAAGTTTTTGTATACCATCTTCTCGTTGAATTTAGCATGTCTTTAAATTATCAATCTATTTGTTGTAAGATGCTATAAAGTGTATCTTGAGTAAGAGTAGCCTACTAAGATAGTTTTTAATGCTCTTTTAGAACACCTAGTTTCTATAATAGGTATTATAACGTAAGCTATACATCTGAATCTTATAATTTTTTCTAAATCGTCTTTTATCTTGCGGTTGAGTCTGATTAGAGATTCTTCCAAACTGTTACATGTGTGCGGTGTTCTATTATACACATTCACTGTTATTTCTGTTGCTACCGAGTACATACTTTCTGGGAGGCCTGACTTTAACATCAGTGCCCTAGTTTTCTGTTTCAAGCTTTGATCAAACTTCTCTGCACTGCTATTATGTTCAGGTGTGTATGGGACAGCAAAATCATTCTCTATTTTTTCCTCTTTCATGAATTCTAGGAATTCACCTCCACAAAACTCTATACCTATATCTGCTCTAATATAACATACTTTATCATCTATTCCTGTAAGATTTCTAGTAGTCATTAGAAATTTTCTAAAAATTTGGCCTGCCTCACTCTTATTTTTAACTGGGGATGCTTGTGCAAATCTCGAATTGTTGTCTACAAATACAACTATGAATTTGTTTCCTCCAGGGAACGAGCTTGTTTTTATTGGTCTCTGAGTGTCTACGTGTATTGTATGTAAAGGTCTGTCCGCTCTAATTCTGACTTCTTTGGAAGGTAATATTTCCATCTTTGCTAATACGCATATTTTAAAACCTAATATGTTTTTGGTGAACTTAACCTTTTTAAGGTGGTCGTTCGTTTTTTGTAACTCTAATAGGTAATTTAATTATTGGTGACCCAACTGGCAATGCCATAGCATTGCTTTATATATTAAGAAGTTAGCTTTTGTAATGCCACTTGTTTCGACTTCTTTTATTTGGTCAAAGGTTTCTATTTCTTCTTTTGAATTCATGCCAAGTATTTTTCCGTTTAACCTTTCTCCAAATAAGTTGAAATAATTTTTTGTGCTATCTAATTTTTCTCTAATTATCTGCCTCCCAATCTCTGACGAAATCTCATTGCTTTTTGAGTAGATTCTTCCTTCGAGGCTTGCACTTCTAATGAACTATTTATCTTCGATTGTTGGGGAAAATTAAGATCAGTTTCGGAAAACCAACTTTGCTTCACATTAATATTTTGTTTTGTTCAAGGGCTTGTCCTCCAGTTAAGCCAATTTGGCTTTGCATATACCCCAGTTAAAATAATTACAACAGTTTCCTTTTCGGAAATTAATCATTTTACATCATCTGAATAGATACTAAGTCCTAAATCTACGAAACGTCTAAGGTATATTAAATTTTTCGCTATTTTTTCGGCTGTTAGTGCACTTGTTAATTTTATTTTCTGGTTGGGATTTTTACCGTACCGATGTAAATCTTCTCTCCCACCTATCATTATATCTGCTGCCCTATTTTTATTGGTACTTTTAATAACCTCCCTTGGGCAGTTTTTAAAATTTCTTAAAATTAAACTCTTACTATATGTTTTGTAGCACCTGAGTCAGATATGAACGTTATTTCGTTAGATACATTCTTATTACATGGGAAAATTGGCATTTGCTCCTTTCTTTTGTTGATTACTGTACGGCTTTTTTGCGGTAAAGAGATGTAGATTTACCTCTATATACAATCGTTTCTCTAATATTTCCTCTACCTGTAGCATCTGAGACCCTGTCATAGTTAGTTTTGTATTTATAATTTTGGTTTTGTACATGCCCTCTTCCTCTAAATCCTCCATATCTGTTACCAAAGTTGATCAGAGGGCACACTGTGGATATGTATCCTACTATACCTTGTTTCAGCGATAACAGCCCAGTTGACAAAAAAATTAAGGATGTCCTGGAGACATCTTTGGGACATCCCTACGACATCTATTATAACATGTCTTTTAGTCATCCTCGCGATGTTCTTAAAACGTCTAATGTCAGTACGAAAGATGTCCCTAGAACGTCCATGTCTTTAACTCGTCTTTAGGTCATCTTTAGGACATTGGACGTCTTAGAGACGTTGATTGATCTGACATAGGACGTACTAGGAACGTCCCAAGAACGTTCTTGGGATTTTTATAGTTTTGTGCTCACTGGGAGTATGCATGTTCACCTCGCTGTCAGGCCGATGGCCCTGATGCTACATTAGCTGTCGCTTGTGTGTTTTGTGCTCTTTCTCTAGATGCTCTATTTTCGGCTTCTGCCAATAATAATGTTGATCTCATCTCATTTAAAGTCATTCCACTTGCCGAAGTTAGACGTATGATCATATCTGCTCAATTGATTTCAGTAACAGTGTCAGACACTGCTTGATGAAATGCAGATCTTTTTTTCTTCTTCAGTTAAGGGAATCACTTTACCTCAGTTTTCATAATCTCTAATTAATTTATCAAATTTCTATAAGAATTGGTAAACCGGTTCGTTCTTTTTATATTTAAGCTGATATAACTGCGTTCTAATACGAGTATGAGTCATTTTGTTTTCTTCCCGTCTAAAAACTTTAACCTTTTGCAAAACTAACTTTGGGTCTGTTATATCTAATATTTTTGAATGATAATACTCCTCCAAGTGTGCAATTATAATCCTTCTGACTGTTTCTTGTCTTTTATTTGACATTTCTGCATTCATGTTGTTTGGAAGGGCCACTTCTGAATCTATTACATCTAATAACTCTTTATCTCCCATTTTATCTTTCACACGGTCCATCCAAACATCAATGTTGCGTTTTCTAATCAATTTATAGTATTTTTTAGTATTACTTCTAAAGCTTGTATTTTTATTTGTCTATAGATTTTCTAAGGGCTGCTGTGGTGTTGTTTAGTGTTTGTGCCACGAAGGAATAATAAGGAGACCTAACTCCGTTTCCCCACTTGACAATAGAGCCATTACCGTAAGTGGTATGCACATTACAGGAAGATTTGAAATTTTCGTGCGCAGGCGCGCAGTTGTCCTTTTCCTATACATGGAAAAGTGTGTGAGTGAGAAAGTTTGTGAAATTGATGTAAGTTAGAGAGGTTCTGTTCGTTTGTTTTGATGCAGGTGTCAAGTTCCGGGTTGTGGTGCAAGTTACACACCGAAGAAGACGAATACACTTCGCTTTTTTAAAGCCCTCACTGTACGTACAATAAACGTATAATATACTTTATTGTTTTATATAGCTGTCATTTAATTTTAATAGAAATGATTTAGAAATTTAACCTTTACTCACTACCTGAGTGCCTGCGGAGAATTTCTCAGAGCTTCTCAGAACCTTGAGAATCTTAAGCATATACTCTGAGATTTCTATCGGTAGGACGCTTCATTATAATATTACATTATTTGCAATTATCGGTGCTGATTTAATTGTATACATGCTTATAAATACGTGATTTACCAGATTCTAAACTGAGTCACCTCATAATAAGTTTTATTGAAATCGTGAAATTTTTCATGTTTACGTTTCGAAAAACTGTAATCTTTTCAGTCAAGTTATATTACTTCCATTATTTCTTTATCATATTACAAATTTGAAAGGTACTTACCTATACTTTTCTTTCTCAAAATCTGTCCTCAAATTTTTCAAACAAGTACCGAAAATACTGTTTATATATTCATTTCGTGTATCTTTCATATGATGATCAACAAAAGAACATCACCTCTCTAACTTGCGCCAAGTTGACAAACTTTCTCACTCGCACACTTTTCCATGAACGGGAAGAGGACAATTGCGCACCTGCGCGTGAAAATTTATGATCTTCCTGGAATGTGCCTACCACTTACGGTAATGCTTCTTTTGCCAGTTTCAAATGGCTTCCCACTGGCAGTTGGATCTCCTCATCATTCCTTCGTGGTTTGTGCAATATTCAGAGACAGGTTTGCCACAGCGCTTACGTCTGAATTATAACGCAGATTAGTCGAAGTATTTTCATTTGTGGTCTGTGCTTCTGATACAGTTTAACTATGTATCGGTCTAACTACCTCTAAAGATCTCAATTTATACCTCTCAGCTTTCACCTTATAAGCCGATGCTTGAACCATTTTGTCAGCCAGTTTATTCTCTTAGACCAATTTCATGAACCTTTGACCTAGCACTTCTAAATTATTGACCAGGATGTTTGTACCTCTGAGCAGCGACTCTCTTATTGACACTAATGATGCTGATAAGCATCCGGTTGAGTGCGTCCTTCTCCCTCTCGAGCCCCGTTGTCTTGCTGCATTTATTGTTGCAGCTCTGTAAACAATTTTCTCTAATGAATATTTTGATTTTTTCATTATAGAATGGACTGCTTGAATAAATTACCAAGTCCTCTAAACTTCTTAATAAGGCTTTACTTCCTTTTATAAGGACCCTCTTCTCAACTCTATACTTTAAGATCTGTTTAAATTGTTTACTCCTCTAATTATTTGTTGGTTTTACCATGTGGTGTTGGGCCAGTATTTTGATTTGGCAGCTCTTGTTGTTAAATGATGGAAACACAAATTCTTTGTTATTTATAATCCCAAATGTATAAAATAAAAAATAAAAATAAAAGAGAAGTGAAAACCATTAAAACCTTTTCTTCCTTTTGTCATTTGATGATTTCGCGCTTTCCGTCTGCATAGCAAGTCAGATAAGCTTAAAATCAGTTGACACTCCCATATACACCGACTCTCCACACACGCTCTCTCCCTCTCCTCACAAGGCACAGCACTCGAGATTTAATGGGCAGAGCCGATCGCACGCGTGCAATAAAACATGAGCATGTTTAAAATGTCAACTAAATCTAAGCGAAAAAGTTCCCTGCACAGCAGTTAGAGTTTTTCGATCGACTCGGAGCTTTTGTTTGCTTTCGATTTTAAATGTAAAATACTCTATATTTTATTTCGCTCTACGTGCAAACGTCTGTTACTTTCAGCCACTTGCGTTCAATCTCTGTGTCATGGTCGACTTCACGCCGTTTTGCGCCCGCGGTTTTACGTTTGCGCTCGCGTATTGTAGGTCAATGCATATCCTCTATCTTTTTCTTTCTATCTCTCTCGTCTCTCACGCGCGTGTGGTGTGCTGTATGCTCCCTCTCTCTTTTCTCGTTCTCGCGTCAAATGTGTGCTATTCTTGTGTGTGGTGTATAACGACACCTACACTCGACTGATCGCTCTCGCTCTATTTTTGCAACGTGTACCAACACGTGTCGCGGGCGCGCGAGCGCGGTAAAAGCCGGTGGCTTTGGTTTTCGGGCAAAATCTCTCTTTGTCTCTCTCTCTTTCTTCATCGAATGTCGAATACTCAGAATTTCACTTTTTGTTTCTGAGCAGGATTCTCGATTTCTCTAGGACAGGTCAATGTTCAGCTTTGATGTTTTTTGACAAAAATTACTCTTATTTATTTTATGAGGAGAGCTATCGTCTAATATAGATTGTATTATTTTTGTAGGACCCGGAATTTCTATAATTTTGTATTTAAAAAAATGATGGCTTTTTTTAAACTACATGCGTATTTTTAACGTTATTTATGTGAAGACCTAATTCCTTGTCTTTTGAGCGAGTGGCCACAGGCTGGCAAGGGATTCCTGGAATATGCGACGGAGAAGCCATTTTTGGCGACTCATTGATACGTCATTGTTTAGTCTGGGACTCTATGGCGTATCAAAACCCAACGCTTCCATGCGAGGTGCAGAAAACGACACATTTGCTATGGAATCGTCGTTCTGAGAAGATGCTTAATTTGATTTAAGCATTATATATTGAAGTAGCTAAGATATTTAATGTTTTGAACTCTTCTTAACTTTAAACTATTGATTGAGAATTTTTATAATATAAACTTTATTATTAATCGGAATTAGATTTACTTCCCTACAAATCAAAAGTGGGATTGCCCACACGTGTTTGATTCCGTGACGGTGATCGGTGTGGTGACAATTGAAGTGAATAGATTACTGGGTGAAGTGTGTGAAATGTGAACTGTGACAGGGTGACAATGGAGGAAGGTGATCGGTCAAGACGTCGATCAAGACATCGATCACGAGCTCGACGATCGCGTTCACGAAGAGATTCACATGAAGAACCTCACAGACGCAGACATAGGGACCGCAGCTCTTGAAGGAGTCTTCCGTCCAGGTCCAGGAGTTTGTCACGTCACGAGGGTTCTGCAAGAACAAATCAACGTAACTCGGAACGGAGAACTGAGAAAAGCAGAGATTCTGACTTTGCACGACTTGCCGAAGTTTTGACTGGTATAGTTGGGTCAAACTCGAGGCGCCATAGCAGTCATTTTCTAAACGAGAAAAGTATACCAGCATTCCATCCGTTGACAAAAACCTTATCAGCATTAGAATGGATTAAAAAAATCAACGATTTTGGTCTTGTGTACGATTGGGATGACAAGGTCAAACTGTATCTATCTGCTTGTAGACTAAGAGGCAATGCAAAGATTTGGTATGACGGACTGACGCATTCATTTTTGAATTGGGAATTATTTTCACATGCGTTATTTAAACAATTTCTTAAGGAGCAGAGTTTTGCTTGGTTATTTAATGACACAGCTCCATATAAAAGTAACCCCGGGCAAGATCTGCAAGAGTATTGTTTCAATAAATTGCGGAAAATTAACAAATAAAAATTAGATATTCCAGAGAATCAAGTAGTTGATCTCATCGCATATGATATACATGACGAGGCCATTTGAACGGCGATATTAGCAGCCAGCTAAGCACGATCGCTGAACTCAATCAAATGTTAACTATTTTTCCAGTGACTGGTAAAAATAAAGAAAATAGGGACGGGAAAGATTCAACAGATTCAAGTGGATTAAAAGATTCTAAGCAGATGAATTCTAAATAAACAACCGGTCGAGAACCCATAAAACAAGATACTAAACCTAAACTTTGTCATAATGGTAAGAAGCCGGACCATTTCAAACGTGATTGTCCATACAAAGTAGAAAAAAAATTTTTTTTAAATTGATACCGATAAAAATGTTATAACTAATGTATTTGTTCATATCGTAATAAAAATGGTCATGTAGAAGGAAAATGTTTTAAGAAACGCTATGAGCAGTCAGCGGTAAGGAAAAGATAGCTAGAGCTTTCAACATCTCGGGCATTGTCGGTTAACCAGGTTCAAATTTAAAAAATTGAGAAACCATATCGAGTATGTATAATAAACGGAATTGAAAAGAACTGTATACTCGAACTAGGAAGCGACTGTTCGCATTCAAGAAAAAATTGCTCGCGAGATGCAACTTGAACTTGTTTCAGATTTAGAAGCCAGTGGAATTATGAGGGAAAGCTCGTCGGCTTACGTAAGTCCTATACTATTAGCGAAGAAGAAATTTGGAGACTGCAGAATGAGTGTTGATTATAGGGCAAAAACAAAATTACAAAGTGCATGAAATATCCTTGGCCTTTAACCGACAATGGAATCGATCGCTTAGGCGGAAAAAAATTTTGTTTCGCTTGATTTAAAATCTGAATTTCATCACATCTCTCTTCATCCCGATTCTGTAGAGAAAAGTGGTTTTGTGACAGTTGATGGTCACAATGAGTATCTGCGTGTGGCATTCGGCTTGGTCAATGCTCCAGAGTATTTTCAAAAAATAATAATTTCCAATTTTCGTGGAACAAATGTTAACATTTACATTGATGATATTCTTTTTGTTATTGAGTTAGTTGTTGAGGGATTTGATCAGCTTGGAAAGGTTCTAGATTTGTTAAAAAGCAAAAAATTTTCAATAAATATTTCAAAATGTCGGTTCTTCCAAAAAAAAATAGATTATTTAGGCCGCGAAATATCCAAAGAGAAGGTACGCCCTGGGCAGCGTAAGGTCGAAGCCTTAATGAAGGCTGAGTCACCATAAAAAGTAAAACAGGTACGACAGTTCCTTGGTCTTGCTGGATTTTTCCGAAAATTCATAAAAGATTTTTCAAAAAAAGTAGCACCTTTAATCAACTCATTATGCAAAAATGTACCATGGAAATGAGGAAATGAACAATCCCAATAATAAAAGAAAACATGCAAAAAAATATGGCGGTGGTTTGTACTGATCGAGAGAAAAAAATTAATTACGAGAACAATGCTAAACAAGACAAATACCAATAACGACTCGAAAATTGAAAACTTTGCTAAAATGTTTTAGGGCCATTTTATTTATGTAAAACTCTAGCTCATCACGCATTCCCGAAGAGTTGGATCCGAATAGTTGGATCTGGATGATCTACAGGAAGTACGCGAAAAAGCTAAAAGCAATATTGTTGAAGAGCAAAAGAGACAGAAGAAATATTTTGATGCGAAAAGGTTTAAGCCTCCGAAATATCAAGTACGTGATCTAGTTATGTTGCAGTCTAAATCAGCTCCAGCAACAGGAGAAAGCCGGAAATTGAATGCCAAGGCCAAGGGTCCGTTCAAGGTCAGAGCTGTGTTGCCGAATGATCGATACGAGGTCGAGGGGCTTCAGTACATAAACAAGATTTCGGGCCAGCGGACGGTAGCGGCAGTGGACCAGCTTATTCCGTGGGTCATTTTCGGAGCTACCGCGTGAAACTAGTAAGGCTAAAAAATGTTGAGGCTGGCGCAAGCCTGGGCCGAGTCCGAGGTTCTGTTGTTCTCTAGTGGTCAAAGAAAACGTGGGCTTAACCTCTGGCCTAGACAGGACCATTTGATAAGGCCGTGAGTTGGAAACTCTGGTGTGTTACCCCTGGTCAGGGTTACAAAAGTGTGAAATACCTGCAGTGAAAAAAATTATTTTCCATTCCAAAGTTTTATATTTACTTCATTAATTTACAAAATCAAAAATTTGTTGTATTTTAACAAATATAATGAAACATGTATTAGTCGCAGGAATAACAATAATAATAAATTGTGCAAAAGTTCTTTACCTCGCGCTAGCTGAAAATTGGACTAAACTACTATTTTCTAGTATTATTCTAAGGTAATATTATTAACAATAATAATTAATTGTTTGAACGATTATTTTTGTTAAAATTAATTAAGTATAAACTCACACTTTTTGCAAATTGTACAATAAGTACAACATTTTTGAACAAAATGCGATTTGACAAATCCATTCACAAAGAGAAAATTGCTAAAAACAATAATAAATTCTTAACACAATTTCTGTCAATTCTTAATTATCAATGTAAAGTAGCATTTTATGTATTGGAAAAAAATGTACAAAAACTGGTTTTTATAGAAAATATGTCTTACAATTGATGGGACTCGTGTCGCGCCGCCTGTAAGCATTATTTTTTCAAGACCAAAATAACATAGGATTATTTATTTTTGTGGGGAATTGTATGGATTTGCGGGCATTAGGCCTAATGTCCAGTTAATTGGCCAAATGCTAAAATCATTAATTTGCAACCAACAAAGAAGAATTTTTCATAAATTATGTTAATTAAATAAACTATGGATTTACAACTAACATGATGAATCTTTAACCAAATATATTTGATATTTCAACCAGAAGACAAATATTTAAAAAATAGTTGAATCCTTAACGAAACCGTATTATTAATTTTTACCAAACAGTTGTATTTTTAACCAAAAAAGATAATATTTCTATCAAAACAGACGAATTTTCAACAAAATAGAGAACTAACGACAAAATCGTACATATCACGGCACGAAAACAACTTTTTCTTAGCCTCACATTCAATTGACAGCCATTATACTCGTCTCTTGGCACTCTCGGATTTTGCAGATATTCCACTCACAAGTTGGGAAAGCCCCTCCCCCCCCTATTTATTCTGAAAAACTTGCCATGCTTTTCCCCCGCAAATGCATTAGCGCGGTTTCTCCTTACTATTACTTTGTGGTAAAAGCATTACAAACCAATGAAACTCCCTAGTAAAACTACATCTTATGAAACGGTCGTCTTCCCTTCTTAACACAGTCCCTCATACCAAAACCAACTTACGAAAGGTTGCTCCAGGTATCGCACGTACCTGAAACGAACGTACCGAAAGGTACAATCCGTCAGTTCGCACTTAACGGCGTTTCATCTTTATAATAGATTACTCTCTTCAAAACTACGATTTGTACGATAGCGCCACCTGCTACTCTTATTGAGAATAATAATATACTTAATAATATAATAATATTA
>NC_046662.1:105790366-105829576 GCF_010883055.1 Belonocnema kinseyi
TATATTTTCAACTCCACTTTTCATTTAATCTTATTGCAATGTTCATTATTTAAAATTGAATGTGAGCAAGATGAAAATAATCATTTTTATCGACTGAAATCGGTTCGTAATTGCTTTAGTATGCCTTTCTCACAATCTTAACTATCAAACTGCTAATTAATTTAGTAAAGCTTATTATTTAAACATAAGATTTCTAAATCAGTAGTTTTTAATTTACTCATTATTAAGATTGGGAAAATAGGTGTCAAGCTTGGTGTCAAGTTATCGGCAAAGCTACACTAAGGTGTATCTGGCTATAGTTTCGTGTGAACCTTAACATTTCTATTATTACTGCCAGGACACTGTCAGGTTCTATTGAAGAATTCCATGCTTCGTGTAGATATGGCGAATCTATAATTTTGTATCTAATGGAGCCCCTAACAGAGAATTCCTAAGACCTTATATAGCCTAAAATATTAACTTTAAGTTTTTTGAAGGTGTTAGTATGCAGAAATAATGTTTTTATGAGTATTTAAACTCGTTATCTTCGAAAACTGGATTTAGGGCCTGAATGAATATTTTCTTCTGGGCCAGGCAGATATGTGTTAGTTAAAGTTAAAGAGGTTATGTCAAGTAAAGCTTTCTAGAGCACTACCAGAGCAGTATTAGCCCAGTACTGGTCACTTGTACAGATAATTGGCAGCTCGCCCAATACTGGATAACGGCTGGCTCCAAGATCGGTGCAGTACTATTCCGACAGTATTAGTACGAGTATTTAAGAGGAGAATCCCGTGCAACAGGCTGAAAATTAGGGTATTTTTGACCATTTGTTTTTGGATGAAAATAATAACGACTCTCTTTAAAACTTTCGTGGTTTATTAAGGTACTTTTGGAGGATATAACAAAATAATTTCAGCCTGATACATCAATAATATTTTGACTTATAAGAGCGGATGTCCGACATGTCCAAATTCGATAGGTCAAATTGCCCGATTTCTAGCTCCTAACACGTGAGTCTAAAATAAACAAACCAAACAGATTTTTATAGTTTAGATCCTTAGTTAGTCGGTGAAGGAAATAAATTTTGAAAAATATTATGGTTTTACAAAATGGCGGTCATTTGAAAAAATATCATTTTTACCCAAAAGTTTGCTTAAGTTTGTTTACAAAAAATTGTTTAAGCAATTTTTTTCAATTTGGAGTAGTTCACCGAGAAATGAAATATTTCAGCGATCTATCAACGTAAGCGCAAGTCAATCGGTCAAATACTTTTTGAGCTATGAGTCGGGCATTTTGAAAAATGTGAAACCGAGAAAAATGTGTTTAAAGATTTACCCTGTGCAAATATTTTACTAGGGCGCCGGTTGAGCCCTGATCGGGAAAAATTTGGGCTCGATAGGGTAATCTGTCTAGCGCCAGACCGTAAATGAAATGCCCTACCCAGCAGGGCCCAGATCTAGGAATCCCAAATAGGGGCCCGATCTAACCCAGATATGGCTTCTTTAATTTTTTATTTCTATAATTAGTAAAATTTTAAAAGTTTTGATATTAATATTTTTTTCAATTTTGTATTTTACAAAACTTCAATTTTTTAATATTCTACATTATATATCATTATACATTGTATCTCATTTTCGATATTCTAGATTACATTATCTGTTTGCATTGCCTTAATTTATCGATAAGAGTTTTCATGCCGAAGAAAACTTTTATGCTTTGATAAACAATGCCCAAGTTTAGAGCTGTCACACACGCATACAGATGCATTTTTAATATAAATATTTTGGAATGTTTTTAATATTCTTTTGGAATGATTTTTTTTGGACTACTGCGCATGGGGCACGTGGAGTGAGATTTGAAAAGCGATGTTATGTTCGACAAAATATAGAAAGCATTTAATCTATAATGCTACTAATCCGGATATTCATACATTTGGTATAAGATAATCTCTATTTTCACAATATCAGCAACAAGATTTAAAAATACATTTATGGAAATCTTCAGAAGCTAAAAATGAATTGTGATGTTGATTCTAGCGAATTAAAGCTTACCTTTGCCTTCATTGCGGATATAAGAAATCTCACAATCAATTCTGTGATGCCGAACACGTAATCTACTTTTTGCTTTTGGCATTTTAAATGCTATGAAAGAAAAACAATACCACGACGATAACAGAAAACTTGACATAATCGTGTCTAACCCAACCCGACTCGACGTGCTTCTGACGCGAGCTACACCATCTGCCTCCTTGCGGCCACACGTGGAAAATCCAATCGGGCCCAGATCGGAAATCGGGAATAAGTTGGGCAATTTCTGCACGGGGCATAGTGACAATTGTCTTATTGATTATAATCGTTATTCGGCCGTTCCGGGAGCATACATTAAACATTAAGCCCACTTCTTCTTCGTGGAGCTGGTTTATTTCCAAAATCATATGCTTTTGGTGTTGCTGATTGGCTGCAATTTTTTTTAATTGTGCGTGGCTAGACCTTGTCTGTATTTGATCATAACCTGACTGGAAGTGCGCTGTTTCGGGGATAAGGGGCTCAGTTACGTCTTTGTGATTTTCACTGTATGTTTTTGGGATGCCCAGCTATCGTTTAAGCAAGAAAACAAAAAATCTATTTTCGATGTATAAACATATAAATAGAACTGTCGCGAAAACAAATTTGTTGGCTTTTTTTAAGAAAAAAATTTAGTTCCATCTTTATGAAAAATTGTAAATGTACAGATAAAAAAATTACATTTAATGCCAATCTTGAGCATGTAAAGTATAAAGAAAACAAAAGTTAAGTTAAATTAACAAAAGTTAAAATATTTTGGTATTACACAATTGTTAAAGTTTACGATCAAATTTCTAAGGTCTATCTTTAACAATTTTTAATGTTCTCAAAAAATCACATTTCCTAGCATTGTAAAAAGTATAATAATAAATATTTAATTAGAAAAAGAGAGTAAAATATGGTGTTTTAACTTTTTTGTGCTGTAGCTTATGAGAATGACGTTTTCATCAAGTTTAAACTTGCTAGGCGATAGGTTTAGGTTTAGATGTAGGTTTGATATGTACCCAAGTGCGAAGTGACCTGGGCCTAACATTGGCCCACATTCGGCAAAAATATTTCAGTAGCTTAGCTGCAATTATTGCGCCAATGACAGAATGATTACTATGGTCTGCACTTGTCGGCCTAACACTGGGTAACAGTATTGGATCAAACATAGCTGCCATCAGCGCGCCATTACCGGATTGATAACTATAGCCTTGACTAGGCAGCCTAGGCTTGGCTGCCATTGTCGGCCCAACACTGGGTAACAATACCGGACCAACCTGGATGCCGGACGTGATTCAAAAACTGATAAAATATCATTGAATTTTTCTTATGACGCATCTGCTTTATCCATTCATCATTATACGACTGCATATCGTTTGAATATTTTTAATAATTTTAAGAATTGAAATTTCATTTAGTCGTTTTCGTTAATTTTAACGACTACTGCTATAGTCTAAGGATGTGACAAAAAAGGTATTTAAAAAATAAATATTAAATTATTGCGAGTACTTTATATATAAATATTAATGTCCCTGTTTAGTTTGAATACGTATATATTACATTTTGAACATTATATTAAAAATAAAATTTCTAACGCTACGGGCTATCGAACCTACATCTATATACCTAAATGTATCGCCTGAAACTCTGTGAAAAAGCCATTCTCATAAGCTACAGCTCAGAAAAGTTAGACATCCAAATTTTAAGCTTCCTTTTTCGAATTATTTATTATTATACGACGTTAAGTAAATATAAAATACACGAATTGTTAACAGGAATATCAATACAATCATTTTTAAATAAAAAATGTAAACCGATTACAATTTTTCTTCGCGAATATTTCGTTTTTTACCTTTGTAGACTACTTTACAACTTTTAGCAATTACGGGAAATGTAATTTTTCATAAATGTTAAAAAAATATTAATGGCAGAACTTAAAAAATTTCATCATGAACTTTGACAATTTCTCATTACATTTGTTTTATCTTTCGTGTAAGATTTGTTTTTTAGGTGCTGAAAGTGAGACTTGGCGAAATAAAGTGCCGATGCTGGGCCAAGCTTCGGCGGAGGATCGACAAATATAAATAGCCAACATAGGCTGTCAGCACTGGATCAAAATTGGGCCGATTTAAATAAAACATGGTTTGCAGTGGTAAAAGTGACACTTGGCCTAGTAATGTGCCGTCACTAGGCCCGACTTTGGCTGATCCTTGTGAAACATGGTTCCTCGTACTAAAAGTAAGACTTGGCGTAATGAAGTGCCGATATTAAACCAAGCATCAGTGGAGTCTCAGCAAACATAATGTACCTGAAGTTACGACCGCTCAAATGAACGAAATATTTTTACCCATTTCTATTTTACCCATATATATTATTCAAACTGCAATTTAAAACAGGCATGATGATTTTGTTTTAATAACAAATTACTTCTATAATAAATTAAGAAAAACTCAAGCACTTTTTCTGGTTTTCAAAGTTAGAAGTAAAAAATTCCGTTCATTTGAACTTATAGAACTTCTGGCACATGCAAATATAAATAGCCAATATAGGCTACCAGCACTGGCTCAACATTGGGCCGATTTAAATAAAACATGGTTTGCCCTGGTAAAAGTTACACTTGGCCCAGTAATGTGTCGTCACTGGGCCAGACTTTGGCTGATCCTCGTGTAACATGGTTCCCTATATACAGGGTGATTAATATTTAAAGTTAAAATATTCGCAAGCAATTACTATTTATTTTTGAAATACCTTTGTTGTCATATCCTTAGAGTAGAGCAGTGGTGGATAATATTACAAACGTTTTTGAATGAAATTTCAATTATCGAAATCATAAATGATATTCAGACGATATACAGTCGTATGATGATGGATAGATAAACTTAATGGCTGCCAGGAGCGTGAAGGTACCCTGTAGGAGCCCTTCTCTTTAATTGGGTTTTAGCTGAGCTGAACCCACTATAACCCTACTAGAAAATCGAAAAGGGCCCTCATAGCCTCAGCGTTACGTTCTAGATGGGGCCTCGGATAGTTTTTCCCATTGGAGCCCGATCAAAAATGGAAAAAACTCGTCAGAGCCCCACTAGTGCCCTTCAGACATTTCTGCATGACATATTGTTTCCTCTGTTTTCAAATTGCTATGTGTTATTATCTTTTTTTCGTTTCTTATTCAATTCCTAAACACCATACAGCATATGGTATACCGTACCTTATTTGTGACTTATCTCTTCATTAGTAATCATTCATAATTCGTATGATCAGCGTCTTTTTTGATATTGCATGTTCGATGTCATATTTTTATGTTGATGAATGTATCTTCCTGTTGCTTACTGTGGGAATACACAGCAGGGCCTCTTTTCCACAAGTTCGAACGATGACTTTATCATAAGTAGGTAGATATCACCCCGAATCGACTGAAGTGTGCAATTACGAGGGATGGGTATGATGCGTGCCAGGGGTGACGACCCTTCTAAAACACTGTCACGACTTCACGAGTGATGGGGCGTTCCCTTGAATCGTGTGAGTGATTTTTGCTTCTTATATCTATAGAACAGCCAAAGTATTAGAAAGTCAAATCAATTTTAGTAGTAAACTGGGGCTTTAACAAAAATATCCTTGATTTTTGCAAGCTTGCACATTCATGTATCTTCTTTTATTTGGTGAGAAAAAAAAGCGCTTTTTGTTAACTGCATTTCCTCAGAAGCCATTTTTAGTAACTAGAATAATAATCTATGTTTCCTGCAGGAAACGTCAAAATTTGTCCAATTCAAAAGAAGATATACTTTCTTATAAATATAGTAGGTTTAGTTGCGAGAATTTAGTTTTCACACACACACACACACACACACACACACACACACACACACACACACACACACACACACACACACACACACACACACACACACACACACACACACATACATACACACAAAAAAATGATTTTTGATTAAATAATGGCTAGATTTTAATATTTAAAATCTATATACAAAATTCAAGCCAATTATAATATAAATATAATTTATAATCTACAGATCAAATTCTTAAATTCAGTAAATAAAGGAGCCGTATAAATAATTGTACGGTATGAACAGTAAATCAATAATTTCCACTGCCTGATAATGTATCAAGTTCACGTTTGTAGGTAATTAATGATTCTTTCTAAATGAAATTAGCTTCTCATTTAGACGCTCATGGCTTAAACATTATGGATATTAATTTTGATGGATATCACTGATCATTAATTGCAATTATTTTTGACTGAAAGATTAACTTACTCAACTCTTGTTTTTTGTGCTGCTAATGATATACAGAATGAATTTTTGAGGTCACATTATACTCATACCCAAATTTACCAACAAACAATTTTTTTTAAGTCTTCTTCTAAGCAAACGTTGCATGGTTGTAAAAAATGTTTAGAAAGTATTATTAAATGATAAAAAAAAATTCAGCTTATGGCCTAGAAGCTAAGAATTCATTTATTGTGCTGGGCGAAATTGTCGAGCGCTTAGCGCTCCAGAAAAACGCTTTCAAACTTCAATATATCACAATTAATGAATTATAGAAATTTTCTTTCGACGTGATTACGTATGTAGTATTACTTTTGTAGATAGGTGTCAACACAAAGCACGGTATTCAACACAAAGCAAAAAGAATCCCTCGTTCTCTCATTTATACCCGTCCTGTCCTATAGACGAAAATTTTCCTTTTTGTGCAATTTTTGTGTATGTAGAAAAGTAGAGCGGAAACGTAATCATCTCGAACAAGACTTTATATTATTGAAATTGAACTTCACTTCGGGTAAGTTGGTTTATCTTATAATCATATTTCGTCTTGTTCTCGAGATTACGTATATGCGAGAATCTTAAGTCATTTTATGCATTTACATCAAAACCGCACTCGAACTCTATACAAAGATGCCTGTCGGGGTCATAAGATCCTTTCTGTCGCGAATTTTATCTCCTAGAAGTTATAATAAATTTTAGACTCTTTTTCTTATATGTAATAATGAGCCTACGTTTTTTTTACATTTTATTAAATAATTAAAAAATAAAAGTAACCTTTTTTTAATCATGACAGCTTGCATGTTCATAGGAACTTCACAAGGCACTGCTTTTACGAAGTCCTATCTTCGAGCAGTTTAAAAATCAATTCCTTGTGCATGAAAGTTAATTATTTTCACCCATAAAAGCCAGAATTTTCACCTGAATATCAGCAGAACCTAAATTCCGCGAACTATTGTCTTGGTGGCGAGAGAGGGGGGAAGGGTACATTTATCATAAATAATCATTAGTCTAAGATTTCCTTTATATCCTATTTAATAAATAAATGATAAAATTAAACATTTTTAGATCAAAATAGACATCTACATGATCAGATGTTAGAATAAATATTAAAATCCATTTCTTATCAACAATAATTGGCCTAAGTTTTTCTTCAGGTCCTTTTTAAAAAATAATATACAAGAATTATGATATTTCATTAATAATAGTTTTCATCTTAATCGAATCCCGACATACTTCCTGTGTGGCGAACTTTAATCTTCCAGAAGTTAAAGAAAATGTTACAATCAAATTATTCATAAGTAAATAACGAGTATACGAATTTCTTTGTGTTGTATCAAGCATTGTTTATTGCGAACTGTTATCTTTGGGTAAGTTTGTATTTGGATTAAATTTATTAAATAAGAGACAAAACTTACGATTTTCAAATAATAAGAGCTAACAGTTTCATATTCTATTCACTAAACGGAAGATGAAACTTACCATTTGCTATCAATAAAATTCATAGAGTGACCATCGTCTATCTGGTTTCATGCGATGAATTTTATGTTGTGTCAAAAAGCAATGTGACACAATTCAGTTATATAAATAATACATCATACTTAAAATCTGGAAAGTCATATTTTGCGATTTATTGCGATAGATAATTGAAGTTTAAAAGCGTCTACAGTGAGCGCTAAGCTTGTGATGCATACATATTCCCTGCCAATATATCTCCGAGAAAAAAAATTAACCTTTGAAAATACGGAAATTGAGATTATGTTAATGTTACAATTTTAAAAATTAAATTTTACATAGTACAAACTTTAGGGAATTTCCTCCACTTTTTAGTGCGAAAAATCTACATTTTCTTCGGAGAAAATGATTTTCCATAATATTTCGAGACATTTTCCAATAAGTTCTTATAATTTATTGAAAAATTGGGATAATTCACTAAAATTTAGAAAATTAGATAACAATAACAAATTTTGGGGACATTCCAAAAATAATGTTTAATTTTCCACGTGGATTATGTAAATTTTCTAAGAATTCTGGAAGTAGTACCGTATGCTCAGGAAGATATTGTTCCCTGAAATATTTGATAAACTAGCTTAATATTTTAAATAATTGTACATATTTTTTGGGGGGAAAGATATCTTAATATTATAGTGATCGAAAGATTTCTTTCATTAATTGTGGCTGTTCACGTCAGAATGCAATACGTGATTTGCATGTTACATGCAAAAAAATGTATTTATCGTTTTTAATCTTAATTTTTTGTAGTGCTTTGCTTTTAATAAGTGTTAATAATAGCGATCTATCGTTGCGGAAAATTCCGTGATACTAACCCTAGAGCTATAATGGTCCAGTTAGTTTTACGGAAAATTCCGTCATACTATTTGGTGAAATATATCTAGTAGACTTTCAACAGCATATTTGAGTTTCCTAAATGATGTAAATTTCTTTCATAACTCTATTGAAATTATAAAAGTAAGTCATAGGTCTGTAGGAAAATCCTTGAAAAATTTCAGAATACTTATGGATACTGATATCCATACTATGGATCCTATATGGGTTTATACTTGTGCAAACCGATCGATGTCTAAAAATAGACTTAGTATCTCTTCTCTGTAGATTTTTATCAGTAGGATTTCACTGTTCGTCAGTAGAAATTCTGACAAGGAAAGGTTCTCAGCTGTGCGACTCCGATTTTGATGAGCCTGTGCGTGTGAAAAGAGGGCTCGAAAATGTGCAACAAGCCATCATTAATTTGTGTTTAGCTGCATATTAAGGGGATGAAATTTTACCTTAAAGTTATTTTAAACAATATTTAGAAAAGTACAAGAGCTACGAGAAAGTTCTTAATGTGAAAAATCTTGCATTTTTATGCTCTATCAAACGGTAATCATCACATCTTGTAATAACCCCTTAATAACGCTAGCTGAGGGAAATGGGGTGAAATCCACCTCAAGAACTATGTCATCCCGAGGCAAAGCGAGTGATTTCTCTACTAAATTATTATAAAGGAAATGAGAATAACTGTATTTGTAAATTATATTTCCCTATAAAGCTCATAAGTGCGGTGTAACAGTAAAAAATTAAGTAAACAGATAAAAATTTTGAAAGTTTTTTACTCCAAAGATACAATAAATGTCACGTATGAAATCATTGTTCTATGTATGCATTAGTTTCCACGTGTTTTGTGATATCTGTATGGCTCATAATGTTTACAATAATGATAAATTACAAAAAAGTGTATGAAGCAGACTGATTTTACACCATGCAATTTAATATCACTATTTCGCTACAAATGTGGAATCTGCGTTCTCTGGATTGCTCATTCAGGCGATTCAGGTCATGTACTCTCTTTTATGCCAGGGATATCTAATCATTTCAGTAAATCGTGGAGAAGAAAACTAATTGTGAGCTCGTGATTGCAGTTCCAATATTGCGTCTTGAGTTTAAATATTTATATTTTCGTCGTAGAGAAGAGCGACGTCTAAAAGTGTGACGCCAAAGTTCACCTATTTTTTAGACCTCCCTAGCGACCTGGTGAAAAAATATAAAAATCTCAATCTTTGCCGAAAGATATCTTTCCATAAACAAATAAAACAGAAATACCCGCGGCACGGGCACATTCTCGTCCCGTGCTGGGCGCGCGGCTCGTTTCACCCGCGAGATGAGCGCGCTTACGGTGCGCGATTGTTGGTTCTCACGCTTCGCGTTTGATTATGTATTTATCACGCGCTACGCGCTCAGACTTTGTATTCTTCTCAGATTCGTGCAGAGACCTTTTAAAATTAAAGATCAAGGAATCGACGACTGTAATTTTGCGATGATGAACTATCTTCTGCTAAAGCTCCTTCGGCCTTAGCGAGCACATTCTCATCCTGTATCTCGTGCTTCGCAGTCGACTTTGCCCAAAATGTCAAATTTTCTAAATTATGCTCAACACTTTTATATCAAATATAATATATTTTTTATTTACCTCTGCCTTGGATTATGTATTAAGATTTTGCAAAATAAAGTACAAATTGTATTTGTCATAGTTAATACAATATTTGTTTCTTATTTTGCGTTAAATTTTATTCTTAGCTTGCTGAACCATGTATCATTTTCATAAATTTATATCATGACAATTCCTAATATACATGCAAATTAAAATAGTCTTATTCTTATTGCCTTGTTTTTATAACTTTTTCAGATTTTTAATCTTGTTTTTTTCAATTAAAAAAAAACTAGGCCTCCTTTCAAAAAAATATTCTTAAAAAATTTTTAAATCTTTTTTGGTTGAATAAACTTTGTCTCACTTATTCTCGCAGCTTGTATCGTTGTATCCAAATATATATTTTTTAATATTGTTTTTCAAAAATTATACGAAAACGACTTATCTTACAAAAAAGTGATTCCGGAAAAATTTGCTATTCTGTTTTAGGTGCAAAGTTTTTGTCAATCTATCTCTTTTCTTCTCTTGTTTTACAAAAAATTAAGTTATTGCTTTTTCACTAGGTTTTTTTGCGAAAAGATCTATGTTTTAGATTTTTTGTTAGCCAAATTTAAAAAGTTCTTTAGACAATCTTGTAGGGCCTTGAAAAAGTAACGTTTTTTTTTTACTTTTCCCATATCATGCTTTGTTTGGCTTCAAATTTTAATTTTCCTTTGATTTTCTGGACTTCGAAAATTCTATAACATTAGTTATTTTTATTTTGCCAAAAAAGTAATACGGATAAATTGTTCATATTTTGATCTTCTATAAATAGATTTTAAAACAAATTTCAAATATTAAAAAAAGTGGTCTCAACAATTTTTTAAATGCCCGAATTTTTTTTAATTTCCTTAAAACAGCTGGCTAACGAACTATTCCTTCATTTTCATATCCCTATAAAATGTACCAAAGGGAAATCCAATCGAATAATTCTTTCAAATGTTACCGTGTTTACAGACTCAGGGGGTCTTAAAATGTTGACATTTGATGGAATCCGCGAAATTCATTTTTCACATAAAATCAATACCTTCTCATTAGGATGAGAATATATGGGTTTGATACGCCGAACACGCCCCTACAGGGGAAAAAAGTGCATTAACCTTTCATGATTTATTTCTATAGTCGGGGATAAGAGCAAATCTTGAACAAATGTCATAGATATTGTATAAATTTCAGGATTTAATGTGAACCAAATGTATAATAACTCTACAAGAGTTCTGCTAACTTCATGTTGAACTCTCATTTAAAAATGCTAACAAATATATGAAGAAATTCATAAAAAAGGTTGAAGGCTTTCGTAGAAATCACATTTGAGGTATTGAGAGTTTGTGATCACATAATTATAAGTTCTAGATACCACAATTCTGTTAAATGTATAATAAAAGTCTCGACAACATGATGGAAAATGGTAGGTATCCATTTAAACTACGACGAAATTAAACTACAGCCCATTTGAACTCAAACAGTTGAATAACGCTTAATATTTCTGGCCTGTAGAAAAAGAGTAAATAGATGGGATGTTAGTTACTTTAAATGGTATGGTTAATTTCAATTCGTGGCGTTATGTGGCGCGGTGTGTGCAATCCTTGTTGATTAAATTTAAATCTGGTGATAGGCAGTAAAAATAGAAAATAAGGAACTTATGCTCATCAGTCATATTATTATTTTAGAAAATACTTAATAATAGATTGTCAAGGGTACGTAACAGTAAAAGTTTAAATAATGTAATTAGTTAATATTAACAATGTTTGAAAATCGTGTAAGAATTTGAAAAATGTATTAAAATTGAAAGAATTTAAAATAATATTTTGTCGAACCTTAGATTCTATAACTATTCTGAAAACGTGATAATTATAAATGCTTTCTGATTTCCAATCTTTCTAAAATCACGATGAAATTTTATTATTCTTTTGCAATCTTGAAGATATTTTAGAATATATGAAATCATTGCTAAATACTTCAAATCATTCAAAGCTTTTGAAACAATTTTTGACACGTGAAATATTTCTTGAATATTTTCCAATATTTTTAATCTTTGCAAAATCATTTTAATTTTTTTATTTGTTGTGAAATGTTTTAAATGATTGTGACATTTTCTTTATCTTTTTGAAAATAACTACATCCTTACGTATTATTGTAACTTTTTAGCTATTTCCGACGTCTTTTTCATACAAATATTCACTAATGGATAATTTGAGTATTTACCATGACTTTTTAAACAATTTCCAATTGTTAAAACAAACGTAAATTATCTAAACAATTATTTATTCCCAAAAAAGGTAAAAAAATAATAGTATTCTCTTACTGAAATGTAATTAATTGTCATTCTTTAGAGTGGTAGATTTTTCTAAAAAAATATAATTATTTAAATATTTATTTATTGTCTATTTTCCAGATTTCTAAAAATTGAGAAAGAGATATCAATTTTCTTTTTAAATTAGTATCATATGCTACGTTTTCTTGAATAGTTTAATAATTTCCATACACTTCTTTCAATGTTTAATAAATTTATATTTGTTTAAACAATCTATATTTGCTCAAGCAGTTTTTTTCGATGGCTAAAAAAAAGGCAATTAAATAAAATACATAAAATTATTTTTCTGACTCCATTGTGTACAGAAAGAATACGTTTATCACTTTTTAATTGTTTAATAAATATAATTTGTTTCAATAATTACTTTTCCAAAAATACTTTTAAAATCGTCATTATTCTATTTCTTCTATTTTATTTCATTATTTTACTTATCGAAAAATAAGTCCTTGATCAAATAAAAATTTGTTAAACATTATAAGAAATGTATCAAAATTATGTAATTATTCAACAAAAGGAAGCATAGGGTAACAGTTTGAAAAAGTAAACATCTCTGGATCCATTTTTAGACATTTTGAAAATAAACAATAATTAATTGTTTAAATAATTACATCATGTTTTCAAAAAAATGTACTACAAACAATGACAAACAAGTAAATTTCAATCAGAAAATACGATTATTTTTTACATAGTTTGAGAATAAATAATTATTTAAATGATTTAAATTTGTTTAAACAATTGAAAAATTGTTTACAAAGTTATGGTGTATATTCAAATTGTCCATGAGTAAATATTTGTATAAAAAAGACGACGGCTATTGCTAAAAAGTTACAATAATACGTTAAAATTTTATTTTCCTATTTTTGGGTCATATTTGGGGCGCCACGGGGAGGTTGGGGCTGGGTTGGAATTGAAATTTATTAGTTTGGTTTTATTTGTAGGCACTCCTCGTAGATCCCTAAAAAACTTGACTCGTTTCGACGAAACCCGGGAACATGAGTTCAATTTTTCGAAAATTGTAAATTTTCCCATGTTAATTAAATTTGATTTTGAAGTGCCCGGTGCACGTGTTAATATTCGAATTTCGAAAAAAAATCACGGATTCTCCTTCTCCGAAAATGTAAATGGGGGGGAGTTGTGTCTTGTCCTCTAGAGTGAAAAAAAATTGTGATGCATTTTTGGACAAGCCTCGTGTACACCATATTGAAAGAACTTAAATTACAAAGTATTTCAAGTTTTGAAAAAGATTTCAGAATGATTCCGAATGATTTCTCAAACATTTTAAATATACTAGAATACCTTTAAGAAGATTAACAATATATGACTTTAATTTTTAGCGCTTCAAGTATAATTCTACGATTATCAGTGTTTTTAATCAGAAAGGATTTATAATTATCACGTTTTCAGAATAGTTATAAAATCTAAGGTTCGACAAAATATTATTTTAAATTCTTACAATTTTAATAAATTTTTCAAATTTTTACACCATTTTCAGACATTGTTAATATTAAATAATTACATTATTTAAACTTTTATTGTTACGCAGCCTTGACAATCTATTAATTAAGTATTTTCGAAAATAATAATATGACTGCTGAGCACAAGTTCCCTTATTTTCTATTTTCACTACCTACCACCAGATTTAAATTTAATCAACAAGGATTGCACACGTCGTGCCACATAACGCCTCGAATTGATATTAACTATACCATTTAAAGTAACTAACATCCCATCTATCTTCTCTTTTTCTACAGGCCAAAAATATTAAGCGTTATTCAACTGTTTTAGTTCAAATGGGATTTAGTTCAATTGCGCTTTAGTTCAAACGGATACCTACCATGAAAAGTCTCATAAAAATTCGATTCGAGGTATCGAGTGTTTGTGAAGTACTTCAATGTGAGATCTATAGACCTCAGTTCTAGAGTTCCTCTAGCCAGAGTTGTGTCACCACTTACTCCGCTTCTGATTGGTGCCGCGAAAACGGAATCGGATGTTTCAAAATTGCGCGACTTTCAAGTCAAATTTAATGTTCAGTAGTAAATAAATATAATAAAAATAATAATGTAGGTGTAATAATGAAGAATGTTTGAAAAGTGAAAAATCTTGATTTTAAAAAATTTCAAGAAATTTCAAAAGAATTTATGTTATATTTTGTAATTACAAAATATTTTTAAGTGTTTAAAAGTATATCGCGTATTTCAAAATAATTTGACGGGATTTAAAAATTATTTTCAATTAAAAAAGCAAACAATTTATAAATGAATTTCAAAATATTTCAAGAAATTTTAAAGAAGTTAAAAAGATTTTAGAAGAATTCCAAAAAGCGTTAGAACTTTTAAAAGATTTTAGAGACTTTAAAATACTTTTTATGATTCCAAGAGATTTTTAGTGATCTTAATGGATTAAATACCATTTCAATGGATTTAATATGATTTAAAAAGTGAATAAAGAAATCTAAAATCAAAATTTTCATGTGATTTACAAATATTTTAAAATATTTAAGCAGACGTTCAGGAAGTTCAAGGGATTTAAGCGAAGTTATTGGATTTAAAATTTGTTTAAATTTATAAAAGAATTTCAAAACATTTCAAAATATTTAAAAGATTTCAAGATATTTTCAATGAATTCGTTTTCTCCTAAAAATGATTACTGTCGGCCTAGTAGAATATTTATTAAGATTGGTTCATTAATTCTCAATTATTCCAGCTAATGAAATTTGTTTAAATAATTTTTGTTTTAAAACTTCTCATTGGTTGATTAAGATTTAATTGTTTAAACAAATTCAATTTGCTAAAATATTTGTTTACATAGAAGAAATAAAAGTCATTATTTTTTATCTGGTGCAATAATTATCAATATTGATTAATTAATTTTTAATTAGGTCAAACATTTCCATTTGTTAAAACAATATTTTTTTCTTCAAAAAATCATCTAAATGGCAGTTTATTATCGTCAAAAACATGAATTAAAAAAATTTTCCAATTGAATGAACAATGAATTATTATTTATTTTCAAAAACCTTTCATTTGTTTCAACAATTACACAGCCACACAAAAAAAAAGTGTGCGGATCTGGTAACAAGACACACGTATTCCTATGTATTCTGGGGCGCTGAATGCAAATTCGGTATCAAAAATCATCCATCACGTCATGGTTGAGCCATAACCTCAAAAAATGACGAAAAATCATAACTTTACCCAACAGAACCTGACCTCACCTAACCTGAATTAATCGAAATTTATTAAACTACACGTAAAGCTCTGGAAGCATATTTTCTTAGTAGCAAATGTGTGCTGCATCGAATGAGTCAACTCGAGCTAACCTAGAAATAAATGTAACCTAGCCTAACCTAACCTAACCTAACCTCACGAAACACAATTAAACTGATTTTGTTGTCCCGTTGTATTTGCGGTACCGTTTCATTCAGCTTCGGCTTAACCTACATAGAGGCTTAACCTAGCCTAATCTAACAAACTCTGACCTAACCTAACCGATTACGCTGGCAAACCTGTTCTTGCGTACTTTCATATTTTGACATTAATAGCAGTAAATGTCTGGAGTCTACCCTAACCTAAAAAAACCTGACCTAACCTAATCTAACCTAACTTAACTTGACGTAAGACAATTAAACTCATTGTGTTGTCCCGTTCTGTTTGCGGTACCGTTTCGTTCAGCTTCGGCTTAACCTACATACAGGTTTAACCTATCCTAACCTAACGAAACCTGACCTAACCTAACCTAACCGAATGAAATTCAACCACACGTGTAGCTATGTAAGCGTACGGTTCTCAGTCTTAAATGTGTGCTATATTTAATAGGTTAACTCGATCTTAGCCTACAAATGCATCTAACTTAACAGAACCTAACGAAATTTTCCTTAACGCAACACAACTTAACTTAAGTGTAATGCTAGCAACAAGCGGTTACGAAACTCCAGACATTTACTGCTATTAATATCAAAATATGAAAGTACGCAAGAACAGGGTTGCCAGCGTAATCGGTTAGGTTAGGTCAGGTTTTGTTAGGTTAGGATAGGCTTGACCTCTTTGCAGGTTAAGCCCAAGCTGATTCAAACGGTACCGCAAACGCAACGGGACAACACAATCAGTTTAATTGTGTTTCGTGAGGTTAAGTTTGATAAGGTTAGGCTAGGTTAGACTTACTTCTAGGTTAGGCTCGAGTTGACCCATTCGATGTAGCAGACATTTGCTACTGGGAAAATATGCTTCCAGAGCTTTACGTGTAGTTCAATAAATTTCTGTCAATCCAGGTTAGGTGAGGTCAGGTTCTGTTGGGTAAAGTTATGTTAAATAAGTTTCTGGCAAGGATTGATCCTTCACAGTTGTCGACTTGTTTTTAAAGTGAAAATTTGCATCACTGGCATTATTTTGAAATTTATTTGCCTCAGTGCATGATTTTTCGTCATTTTTTGAGGTTATGGCTCAACCATTACGTGATGGGTGATTTTTGATACCGAATTTGAATTCAGCGATCCAAATTCCATATAAATACGTGTATCTTGCTACCAGATCCGCACACTTTTTTTGTGTGGCTGTGTTATTTTTGTACAAAATTTGTACATTTTTCTAAAATTTAAATAAATTTAAATACATTTTTTAGTCAAATTTAATTCGTTTTCATAAGTAAAAATTAAGTAACCAATGTGGTTAAATATTTCATTAGGCCAACATTAATATTTTTTCTCACAAAAAGAACACAGCCTCACAAAAAAAAGTGTGCGGATCTGGTAACAAGACACACGTATTCCTATGGATTTTGGGGCGCTTTAGAAGATGATAGAATAATAGTTGAAAGTCAATGTCACGGAGACGGTAGTGAAACCAGTGATCGAACAGAAAATAGTTCCGATGATTCCGATGAAAATGATAGCTCACTCAACGGCCATCAAAGATGAATATAACAATGTTAAAATGCTTCTTGAAAAAGTTAGTTACACGAATCACAAATGGCAAATATGTCGTGATCTCAAAATCATAACAATGATATTAGGCCAAAAATCGGGTTTCACGAGAGAGCCATGTTTTATATGCCTGTAGAATAGCAGAGATCGAGCCAATCATTACAGCAAAAAACATTGGCCTTTAAGAGATTCATTCAAACCTGGTTCCCATAATATCATCAACCAAAGCCTCGTTGATCCCGAAAAAATTTTACTACCACCCTTCCGCATAAAGCTTGGGCTCATGAAGCAATTTGTCAAGGCGTTAGACAAACATGGGCAATGCTATAAGTACATATCCCATAAAATCCCTAATGTTTCAGACGCTAAATTGAAAGAAGGAGTCTTTGATGGACCACAGATTCGAATATTGACAAGAGACATTAATTTCGTGAGCCACATGACGAAAATTGAAATGGATGCTTGGGAACGTTTTAAAGCAGTAAATGCAAATTTCCTCGGTAACAAAAAAGTCCAGACTACGAGAATATTGTTGCGAAAATGATAAGAAACTACAAAAAGTTAGCCTGCTTGATGAATTTAAAACTTCACTTTCTAGATTCCCATCTGGACAAGTTTCCAGAAAATGTTGGTGATTTCAGCGAAAAACAAGGGAACGTTTTTATCAAGATATAAAAGTGATGGAACAGCGATATGAGGGTAGATAGGACGAGGTCATGATGGCTGATTTTTGCTGGATGTTGAAAAGGGAAACGAATGTAGGTCCTAAACGTAAGCGTAACCCTTTGCATCGTTTCTTCGAATAAAAAGGACACGTTATAGCAGGCAGAAAATAGACTGAAGTAAGTCTATAAATCAATTTAATTGCGATAAAAAGCAAGATAAAATGTAAACATGAAAGATAGTGTAAATATATCCCTTAAGTCTAAGAAAAGCAGAGAAAAAAAATGTTTGAATAAAACTCTTATTCATTTGCATGTTTAAGTTACAGTTCAACATTTTAATTGATACAAACATTGTCAGGTTAATTGAAATGGGGTCAGTTTTACTTGTAGTTCTAAGTTTCTTGAAATGAGTAATGTACGTCTAAATTTTTAGCCACCTGTAGTACAATAAAATGAATTTTATTGTGTTACTACGGGAACACTTAAGTTAAGTTGTGTTGAATTAAGCAAAATTTCGTTAGGTTCTGTTAAGTTAGATTCATTTGTAGGTTAAGATCGATTTAACGTATTAAATATAGCACACATTTAATACTGAGAACCGTACGCTTACATAGCTACACGTGTGGTTGAATTTCATTCAGCAAGGTTAGGTTAGGTCAGGGTTTGTTAGGTTAGGATAGGTTAAACCTCTATGTAGGTTAAGTCGAAGCTAAATGAAACTGTACCGCAAACACAACGGGATAACACAATGAGTTTAATTGTGTTACGTGAAGTTAAGTTAGATTAGGTTAGGTTCTTTTAGGTTAGGATAGGTTTCACCTCTTTGGAGGTTAACCCGAAGCTGATTCAAACGGTACCGCAAACACAACGGGACAACATAATCAGTTTAATTGTGTTTCGCGAGGTTAGGTTAGGTTAGGCTAGGTTAGATTTATTTCTAGGTTAGGCTCGAGTTGACCCATTCGATGTAGCACACATTTGCTACTGGGAAAATATGCTTCCAGAGCTTTACGTGTAGTTCAATAAATTTCTGTTAATTCAGGTTAGGTGAGGTCAGGTTCTGTTGGGTAAAGTTATGTCAAATAAGTTGATATCAGGCAAGGGTTGATCCTTCACAGTTGTCGACACGTTTTTGAAGTGAAAATTTGCATCACTGGCATTATTTTGAAATTTATTTGCCTCAGTGCATGATTTTTCGTCATTATTTGAGGTTATGGCTCAACCATGGCGTGATGGTTGATTTTTGATACGAAATTTGAATTTAGCGCCCCAAAATCCATAGGAATACGTGTGTCTTTTTACCAGATCCGCACACTTTTTTGTGTGGCTGTGTAATTCATAATTTTTAATAAGAAAAGAATTAAGAAAAAGTTATTTATACAAATTCCATTTCTTTAAATAAGTGAAAATTAGTTTAGAAATATTTATGAATATTCCACTAGAATAATACAAATAATTTTAAGTAAACGAAGGTAAGAAAAACGTGCTCTAAAAGACTATTTCATGAATTCTTCGTTGGATGATTCTCTACAAGGATCTATACTTTCCTGTCCATGCATTTTTAAACTACACTACTAGACACTGCTTATATTTCGTAGTTTTCATTTTACACTTTTTCATTATATGACGGCTTTTCTTTTTTCTCCTCATTCTAATTCTTCTGCATCCATAAAGCAATGTGGCGAAACCTTTGATGGGTCCGAAGGGCTATTCAAACTGAAGTCGAAAGTTTCGAACGTTAGTATTTATCGTGAAGTCTCAACGAAATTACGTAATGCTATTAAAAGTAGAAATTCGTAACGTTGAAGTCGTTCTAGTCGTGACGAAGTCAGTAGAACCATAATTGAAGTCGTGCGATTGAAGTCACACGACATCACTAAAATAACGGTACATTGACTTCAGCGTACTTCAAAGTGAATATCACCAGAAATATAAAAACAGCGTGCCTAACTGGCGTGCCTGAGTAGCTTTCAAAAAGTCTGAACTGATTTCCTTATATCAATGAAACATTGGTTAGCGCATCGCTTCGATGATTACTCAACTCAAGGAATTGTCGAGGGCTTCTTTAACTTAATTGATAAGAGGTATTTTAAAGTTTAATTCAGAAGATATAGCAATAATAAAATTCAATACATTTAATGAATTTATCGAAGTCATATCGATTACAGCTCTTTGTGATATGAATAGAAAAAATCCTAAAAGGGTAACATGCATTTTTAGAGAGGGAAACGCCCATTGAAACACCTTCCAGCGGGAAATCGTCTGAGGCTGATAACTGGAGCGATATTAGGCAAATATTGTCTGGCAATTTTTTTGCAGCGGTTGCAGATGGGTCACCAACATTGGTCCAACATTGGGGGCCAATACTAGTCAACTATTGGTATTGGGGGCCCCTAAGATTAGACCGATCTCACGCTGATCCTGAATTTTCTACTTTGGTTCTTCTTAACGTTTGAAATACATATTTTCCAGGTAAATGTTCGAATTTTGTCTTTTAGTCCTGTATAGCCAATATCCAGCGTAGTTACTTGTTACTCCAGTGCGTAGTTACTTGCGTCCGTTTCCAAGTAATAGCCTTTTCCGGGTCCGGAAAATATAGCATAAGAGATGTGCAGAAAAGTGTTTTTATTTTTTTTAAACTCTCCTGCATCAAGACTAAAAATTTTGTCTCTTTTTTAAAGAAATGTGACCTTGTTAGATTTAAAGTCAAGTTATTTCTTTCTAGTCTTTTAAAGATTTCATTTATATGTTCGAGATTTATTTCATTATTCTCGGAGATAATTAGCGTATTATTGACGAACGAGATAATCTGATTGCCGAGTTCTTGCAGTGCGTGGTTCAGTCAGCGTACAAGAGCTGCCGTGCTCGTTTTTAGCCCAAAAGGTACCACACGAAACTCGTAGCTTCGACATTGATATTGAAAGGTTGTATATTTCCTGGAATCCGGATGTAAGGGTACCTGCAAAAAGCTAAATGTCATATCTAAATTTGACATTATATTTATACACTTACATTTCTGGAACAGTACTTCTGCCAGCTCCGGGCATTCCCAATCTTCTATCAGTATTTCATTTAAACGTCGAGCGTCGAGACATAGTCGAATCGTTCCGTCCATTTTGATCACTGGCACTATAGGGTTAATGTAAGGACTGTTCGAACACTTTATGATGCCAAGTTTTATCATGCATTGAAATTCGGCGTCCACCTTTTCTCTGTGTGCCATGTGAATTGGGTAGCTGCGTCCCACGAACGGCTTCTCTTCACTGATCTGCAATATTTGTTGATAATTTTGCAGTAGTCCAGGTTCTCGACGAAACACTTGTCGGTGTTTCCACAATATTTCGCCGAATTTCTTCTTTTCCTGTGTGGAGATTCCCTGACTCTTTTTCTACCTTATCTCGGATTTCGTCAAACGTGATTTCTAGCGGAAGTTCATTATTCAGTTTATTTTATATTGGTTGGTCGCCTTTTTGTACGTTGGCCATTTAAATAAGGGAAAGGTCAGAGTCTTCTTGTTTAAATCAATGGTTGCTTTGTATTCGTCTAATACGTCAACTCCAATATTGCAAGTACGTGAGAGGCGAGGCACTACAAAAAACGCTAATTGGATAATCGTATTAGGTAGTTGAATGTCCGTGTATATTTGTCGACTTAGCCGCACTGCCTTGCCTTCCCTAGGGTCCAGCTACTGCGAGACCTGCCAATGGTAGGCAAGGAAGTTTATTAAAACGATCCTTGTTCCCATTTAGGAACTCCTCCGAGTTACACGTGACCTCAGCACCCGTGTCAATGAGTGCTCTTTTCGAAATGCCGGCTATCAAAATGTTAGATGTATAGCATTAAGACTTATTTTTCATATGATTTCTTCAAGTTCCTCTGTGAGTTCTTCACGCGTTTTCGTTAGCATGTGTGTCATCTAGGTGATGGTAGGCGCCAGGTCAATTTTTTCATCGTTCTTATCATATTTTATTGACGTGGCTGTTGTTCGTTTCCCGAGTCCGTAGTCTGTTCACTATTGTCATATATTTCAGATTCGTGATTACTTGGGCTTTGAATCTCCATATTTTGCACTTGATATGGAGTTTGATTTTGCGCCTGTCGCCATGAATTGTCTTCCTGTGGACCCCGCTGCCCCCTGGACCTGTGAAGGGCCGAGTACCGGTGTTCCCTGTGGCGCGATTTCCAGCGTTGTTGAGTGGGGGTGTTGGCCACGTGCCTCCTTGTCCAGTGCTATATGGTCTTTGGGGGTTGCTGCCGCCATTGTTGGGAGGTTTCCATGCATTCGAGTTTGTCATGTTATTTTCCCGAGTCGCGTTGTTCCTGTTTCTACACTCGCGTGGCTTTATGTAGCCATTGTTTGAGCCCCCAATTTTATCGAACTCCTCTAATAGCTGAATGAGTTGATCACATCTATTGATGCCTCGATCGATGATCGCATATTTATTCTCGTCATTGTAGTGACGGGCTAGCTTGTGTATTATTTATTGAGGTTTCATAGGTGGCCTCAACTCGCACAGGTGTGCGAAAATGCGAGTGGCATATTCAGCTCGGGATCGTTCCTTAGCTTGTTGAAAGTAGTCAAACTCGAGCTTTTTTCTCATCTCATGTTGCGTATGTTCATTTCAGTATCTTTGCTGAACTTTGCATACGAAACTATTTAGGTCCGATACCTCATTTTTAATAATGAGCCACCAGTCGCTGGGGGATCCTGAGAGAGATTTTTCTATGAGATATTCTGCGTCGCATGGTCGCGGGCGCACCACATCCCAATATTGTTGGAGTTGACGGAGGTATCTCATAGAGATGCCCTCACCATTTAATTAAGGTAGGATGTACTTGATTTTGGGCTTAGCCGCTGCCACTTACTCGAGCTGTCTATGCCCCATGCCATCGGTTGCTCGTGGTCGTGGCCTCGAGGGATCGGCTAATGCCATTTTCCAATAATGATAGTTTCTGTTGGAGATCCTTCTCTCGTTCGGTGATTTGTTCATCTCGGTGACGCCTTTCTACTTCCAAGATTCGTTGAGTTCTTGTTTCTAATTCCTCCAATCTTTGGTTGATTAACGCCCATAGTTGTTCTAAGCTGGAACTGATAACTTCGGAAGGCGTGCTTAGTATATCATCTATGTTATCGAGGGAGATGTTTCTTATCGTAAAGTTTAGATCTTCCTGGTCGTTTTAGGCGCATGCCGCGGGATTTTCTGTCGTTTTCGACGAGCGGAGTTGCTTCGACTCATTGTCGTTTACTTATTACAAGATTAATTACGATCGCGTTATCGTGTAATGTCTGCAGAATTCTCTCTTAAATTCTAGTATTTCGTTGTCACTACTGTAATATTTCCGCAACACTCGTAAATAATGGTATATTGTTCATGAGACGCTGAGCTAGTTTCACTTTTCCGCGAATTGTTTTTCATTGTTCACTTATTTACTTTTCATATATTGTTCATTAATTTCACTGATCGATTTTTCGGTTGTGCTCTGCCAACCATTTGTCGAGCCTAGCCATACTCTTACCTTCGAGACTCATATTATTTAACATTTCATCTAAATTGGTCATACCCGACGGAACATTTTTCTGACTTGTCGGTGGCGGTAAGTAAACTCGTTGAAAATTTTTATCGTCTTTAAAAAACTCGTGAATTAATTTCTTTTTATTTTCGTCCATGATATAATTCAGATTTTAAAAAAGAAGAAAAACCTTACTCTTTTTTAGACTCGAATGCCCCACGTTGGGCACCAATTGTAACCCGCAACTTTTATGCAAAGTTAACTTGTGTTAAACTTCTTATTTGTTAAACTAAAAAATAAAAAGAAGGGTAATTTGCATGGAGAAACACTAAGGGTTTTTTGACATACACAATTTCTCTTTATTTAATAAGGCCTGTGCTAAACTGTCCATACATTTAAAAATGCTAAACCCTAGTCTAAGAATAAAATTAGGAAAACGATTCTTTCATATGAGACCCTGCTATAAATATTCCTTTAACTTGATTCCATGAAATCGACTATTCAACTTATATATTCTTTGGTAAATTCCCTAAGATTACATATCGTAAGACTAACTCAAAAATATCAATTCTAATTCATACTCAAACTTCGAGATATGGTTATTTGGATGAGGTATGTAAAAAATTAGACAAAAATAATAAACCATGCGGCCTCAAAATTCAGACGCAATTTCTATTCTCATAAAGGGCCTTAAGGGGGGCGACTAATGTCACAGCATGAAAAAATCGATTTTTTTTTGCTTAAATAGAAGCTAGTCTTCCCAAAAACGCGTTTTTCTCGGTTTCATATTTTTGAAAACTGCACGCAAGATAACTCAAAATGTATTTGACCTATTGAGTTCTCCTTGCGAACACATATAGTTGAAATGATTGTCTTCTGTGCGAACCTCTCTGTACTGGAAAAAGTTTTTTTAACAATTATTTCTTAAACAATTTTATCCAAATTTTTGGGTGAAAATCAAACTTTTTTTTAACGGACGCCATTTTGTCAAAAATAATTATTTTTTGCTTTTTTAGGTTTACATAGAAGCTATCGGTGTACAATTAAAGAAACTTTTTTGTTTTTTCGTTTCAGACGAATCTCTGAGAAGTTAGAGAGCAGGCAGTTTTGTATTATTCATCCCCCCAAAAAATTCCGAAAAATGCGTTTATTCTTAAGGTGTTACATGGGTCGCCCCTCTTAAGCGATCCATTTGTCCCTGCTTTTTCAGAAAGTATCTGTGAATTTATGATATAAGTTAAAAAATCGAATTAATATATTATTAACAATAAGAATCGTTTGTAGAAATTTATATAATGTAAAAGAAAAAATGGCATGGACCGAAAAGATTGATCGGATTGGCTGTTTATCGTATCGTTCGCTCGACGTGTATATGTATCACTACGATAAGCGCCCTGACTTTATGCGAAACGCTAGAAATAAATTCTTAGCTTGCAGAAAATGAGCTTGATAGATTTAATCATGGAAAAATACTGCCAAAACTTTTTGCACTGTACCGTACGTCACATATTTGCTTCTGTTGGAACAAAGAATAGTGAATTGCGACATTTAAAACACTGTAGCCTAAAAACCGTAACATTTAAAAGTTTTAATGGGAAAAACTGTATTAGGAATTATTTCAATAAAAATGTATCTAAAAATAAGCCAAATCCGACAAAACCAGAATCATGAACACTTGTTAAAGGTAAAGGTAGGTAAAGCTTCAGGCGCTGTATGGAGACCGGGTCTTTGGAATGCTAGAAGGGCGAATGATCTTAAGGAAAGAGAATTATGAGGAATTATGTATGCAAGAAAGTTAGATCTTTTATGTGTACCTGAAACAAAGGAAAAGGGACGCTACATTAGAAAGATGGAAAATGAGTATTTGAAAGGCGGACTTAACTTATATTCAGGAATAGATTATGAATCATGTTTTAGGCAAGGGGTCCGTTCGATTATGAATGAGAGGACAAATCGGTATGTCAGGAATAAGGTTAAGGATAGGAATAAGGATAAGGAAGGGAAAAAAAGTTAAAATAAAGAAATTGAAGAGGAGATTGAACTATTGAAGGAAAGGGCGAAAAAATGCTTGAGAAGATGAAGAGCAGGTCGAAAATGGAAGTAGGTGTAAAGTAGGGAAGTAGGGTTAAAGACAAAGTAGGAAAAGTCAGGATAGAGGGAAGAAAGGAGAACGAAGTGGCGCTTATGGAATGAAAGAGCCGAGAAGAAAAGTTATTGGTAATGTGAAACAGAAATAGGATAAACGATAAGAAGTTTTTCATATATCGCGATTTGACGTAGAAGAAATGAAGGTCCAGAGAATGCTGAACGGCAGGGCTAAGAGAAAAAGGAGTGAAGGGAGGGAGGTGAAGATAGGGTTTTAGAAAATAAAAGTAGATGAGAAAATTATAGAATAGAGCAAGAGTTGCTAAGGGGTTGGAGGTGGACGCTCCAGAGGTCGGTTGGAGTAAAGAAGAAAGAAAGGGCTAGTGGTGGAGCTTTAATGAGGTTTAGGGATGAATTAGAGGAGGATCTTTATAGAGAGGGAAAGGGCTTGCAAATGAGGAAAGTAAGGATAGAAGGCGTTACGTGTAAGTTTGTGACTTTCCATAATGAGATTGAGATAGAAAGGATTATAGAAAGGGTAGAAGACTTGCAGGGCGAGAGAGAGAGAGAGGGTATGGTGGTACTGTCGGCGGTGGGAGGGGCTTGAATTACGAAGTTTGGGAAGAATTGCGAAGTGTTAAGACAGAGGACGACGGAGGCATAGGTGAAGGGGTTCAATGACGAGGCACAGGTTGCGCGAATTAGTGAATTTATATATCGAGATGGGAGAAGTTCCAGATGAAGGAAAAAGGCGATTACCGTACCAATATACAAAAGAAAGCGAGACAAAAGCACCTGTAATCATAACAGACCTATGAGCATATTAAATACCGGAAAGGGTGAGAAAATAATATGCAACATTGTTTTAAACGGTAAGAGAATGGCACAAGTTGATAAGTACATATATCTTGGTACCCTATTCACTAGCGACGGAAAGATATATGGAGATTTAGATAGGCATATAAGCGAGGCTAATAGATATAGAATTATATATTCTTCTTTTACTGTTGCCTGATATAGGTAATACTAAAAGAAGAATATATAATTCTATATCTATACAGATTTTGTTGTACAGCAGTGAGAATTGGACCTACAAAGAAAAGCATAAGAGTGAAGCTAATGCCATTAGCCTGAAATTCCTGCCCAAGATGAGTGATAAAAAACTAATAGACAAAGTAAGTAATAATATGATTTTCAAAGAATTTGGATTAGAGTATACACTGATGGACATTTGTGAATGAAATTCGTTAAGAAAGTTTCGGCATATTGAGAGAATGAGAAATGATCGAATAACGAAAGTAAATGGCAGCGTTCCCAGAGATACAGATATACCCAGAGATACATTACTTCTGAAATAATGAACAAATTTTATTGATTGTAATTTACAAGATCAGGTGAAGTCAAGTGAATCATCTTGCCATTATTTGGCAACAATAATTTGTTTAAACAAATTGTTTAAGCAAATTAATTTTGCAAAACTAATATAAAATTTTATTCAGCGATGCCTTGAACCCCTTGAACCATAGTTAGTTTATCTGTACCGTGGTCCGATTCCTTCGGCTTGGAAAAAGGTTAAGATAATGATTAGGCTTTTTGCTATTCCGTGTCAAAAAAAAAAACAAGCTGCGGATAGCTGCGATTTTGAGTTCAATCTCTATTTTTATTTCAATCTACATAAGAGTCCATCACCTGAAAAAGTGAAAACTTAAAGACCCTGTAGATTGAAGACCGGTTTAATAAAATATTTTATGTCCATTAAGGCTATAAGTCATCCAGGTTTTAACCCGATTAAAAAAAAACAATAATTTAAGTTGGGTTCACTTCACTTATTCTTCCCCATATGTTGATTAAAAAAAAATTTGACCTTATATTCATAATTATGCAAACCCAACCTAACCCGACCTTGACATGTTTTATAAGGAAACGAACGACGGTTTACGATATAAAAGATAGACAATATATTTTTCTATAAATAACAAGGCAAGTTAACTACTAGGTGTAATTATGTCGTGTGTTTATGTATGTGTGTGGGGGTGACGTAGCCATTCTGAAATGGTGTTTGTTGTCTGTTTGAAATATACAAAGAAAGGTGTTCGTTGTCAGTGTGAATGTGCGAGAATGTATGTTGAGTGGTATGCTACGCATTAGGTGAAGGTGCTGAAGGTGACGGAGGGGAGGATATCGGGGCCCCGACTCCCCTGGGGCAGGAGTTCACCCTGGGGTTATTTACTGTGTGAAGGTACAGGAGCTGCGGGTAGACCGGTCAGGGTACACCTGACGCTGGCGTACTCTGAACTCGAAGGGCGGCAACAGGGGAACCTGTCGACCACCGACCAAGTCGGCTAAAAGGAACGGGGTGAGTGGAGTCGCGGGTAGGCGGTCAATGGCACCTGACGCCGGCGCACCCTGAACTCAAAGGGTGGCTACAGGGGCACCTGTCGACCGCCGACCAAGTCGGCTACGAGGAACGGGAAAGGGGGGAGCGGAGCCACGGGTAGGCCGGTCAGGGGCAACTAACGTGAGAGATCCCCGATGTTACTCGATTCATCGCACCCGACGAACTCCCGTTTGTGCTTTGCGCAGCTAGGTATATAGCCGGTGTATGCGCGGCGCGTCAGCGCACTGGATGGTGGAAACTGGAAGGGAGCAACACCGGTAGACTGGTGTCCGCGTGAGCCTGGGTGCTATGTAACGGCACGTTACACCTTATATGGTACTTGTAATAAAAATATTTTCATACAAAATATTTTCGGTACATTTTTAGAAACTGCACCTGACAATAAGACTTTTTCCATGACCAGGAGGGAAATATTCGATCTTATAAAATCGAAATTACTTAGAAGCCAATAAAAAAATGCTTGAATATTATACAAAACTGTTTCTGAAAATCTGGCCATAGTTTACGAGATGCCAATCATCTTGAAAAGAATTATTAAAGTATTGCTCTCTACAATCTCAAAATAATGGCAGAATATTAGTCAAAAGGGGAGAGTGCAAGTCATACTCTACGTTGATGATAAACAAGTGTAAAATTTGTTCATCGTTGAGCTTTTTTCTGATATTTTCATAGGATGCACCCTGCTATATCAATTTTTTGTCCAATTTTCTAATATATCAGCTGTTGCTCTAAAGCTTTAGATAAAAAAATTCAATACAATCTGACAGTCAAAGAAAATTTTTTTTAATAAAACCGTGTACAGATCATGATTTCTTATGATCTTTATGAAGGTCTGCCATATTAGATCTATGATTTCTTTTTTTCTTCATTTTTGACATCGAGTTCGTAATCAGCAAACTCAAAAATCCCCTTATATCAACTTTGAGGAGAATGAACAGTTTATTTATATACTTTCCCGCCATATTGGATCCGCATTTTGTTTTTCATAGTTTTGTACATCGGATTCGTAATTAACGACCTTGCAACCACCCTTTAACCAATTTTTTAGAAAATTCCGAATTTATTTAGCATATTCGTCCGATTTTTACATGCATTGCAAAAATGCATGGACGTAAAGGAAGCTAATACGGTATATCAAGACAGAAAAGTGTGGCGAGAAATATTTCATGAGAAATTGATGAGGAAAAGTGGCCGTGGAGTGAGTGACGCCTCGCACTTATGGGCTCAGATGGAGAGCTTTACAAGATGTCTTTTTCAGGCTCTTCAGCTGGAGTGATTGCTAGAAATATTGATCAGCAACCTGGATCGGGGAAGTGCTGCAATCCCAACTAAGAACATGATAAATCGCATTTGCGATAGGGGTTAGACTCGCCTGTTTGACACGGATTACACACACAACATTGACCCGTTTTTTTTATATAATCTGACGTCAGAACTAGAGTTAGGTCATTTTACCATCACTCCTTTCTAACACCTATCCCGATCTCATAAATTTTCCAAAAATTGGAGTATGGTCTTCCAATGAACGCATCATTCAATGAAGGAGAGGCTTCCTTTTCTGCTACATCATTTGTGTTGTTTGTTTGTTTCTCTGCCTTCAACAACTGAAGATGTCATTCAAATTAAGAGCTCATGCAAACAACTGACTTGTTTGAGAATTTCAACGCAGCCTGACTGTCAGAGCATATGCAAACGTGGTGCTTGATGTAACCCCGCATACGAATCTCCTCATGATAGGTTTTGATCGCTAAGATTTCAGCCTGGAATACTGTAGTGAATTTTTCCACTGAGTTTGTTATTTCAGCACCAGATTTCATAGCAAATATTCTAGCCCCAGATCCTAGGGGGTCCCTTAAGCCGCATGTATACCAGACGAGCCCTCCAGTAGTGAATATATTTGTTCTCTTTTGCTCATCATGCCAATCTTCCCTTTTTGGAAATACTACCTTGAATATCTTCATGAATGAGTATTCTTTCAGCATGTAATCCGAGTGCATGCATAGGATTTCATCACTTGCTAGCACGTTCTTTGTTGAATTATGCAGGTTAACGTCGTCGATACTGCTTTGGCTCCCTTTTAGTGCGAGTCTGTCGTCCTCCGCTGCAGCCCTCTGCCTAATCAGAAGATGCATAGGTGATATACCTAGAATATTCTCCAATGCTGCCGTTGGAGTAGTTCTCATAGATCCAGTAATTGCCAGGAAAAGACCCTTTGCAGGCTCTCTATCTGGTTCCTTGAACTAACCAGACTGGTTCTTGGCACCTAGATTAATGAGGCATAGGTTATAATTGGTCTAATGATTACCGTATATAACCAGTATACTACCTTGGGTTTTAATCCCCAACTTTTTCCAATCGAGCCTCTGCATGCCCAGAAGGCTCCTCTAACCTTTTAAACTATCGCATCAACATGTAGTTTCCAGTTTAATTTTGGTTCGAAAATGACACCTAAATACTTAGCTGATGTGGAGAATTCGATTTTCTTGCCATAGAACCTAGGACTCACGAGATAAGGCAGTTTCTTGCGTCTCGTGAAAATATAAAATTCAGTTTTATCTGGGTTGACAAATAAGCCATGGTCGTTACACCAACCGTCAATAATGTTGAGAGCATTTTGCATAAGCTTGACTACGGTCCCTTCATGCTTTCCTGTGATCAAGGTAATAAGGCCATCTACTTGTTCCTGTGTGTAGACACCTAACTCATTTAACCTTCTTATTAAATCATCAATTATAAGTGCCCATAGGGTGGATTACAACACCAAGTTTTACTTCGGCGATCATTTTCTCGAAATCCACCTCTATGACCGTTGCTTGCTCCATGCTGAACTTTTCTTGTGGGAATTTCTCCGGAACAACGGCCATTTTAAAATGGCTTTGGTGTACCGCCATCAAACCGAGATCGTTTTGGGGTCTCTGGCTTAGAAGCTGCCTCGCGCTGCAGCTTAAGTTGCTGGTGATGGTACTTCCTTCTGGCAGCAGTACTATATTTGCTTTTCTTGGGGCCTCTTGCAGTTTTGTTCCCGCGAGTAGCTAGGGAAAAACAAGGTCCGTCCCCACAGAGCCCCGCTTGTGAGGATGAGGCACTTTTGCGCTGGGGGATTATCCGTTATCTCAGGACTCCGCTTGAGTCACCATTCCCGGGTGACATTCAGCCCTCGACACGGTAGTTCACTGCTTGGCTTAGGGAGCTGTTTTGGAAGCCGAGAGTTACACGATGTTCGCGCCTCAGGCGAATTTACACTTATACTTCCACCCTACTAACCATCAACTCCAACCCATGAGGGTCATCCTGGTTGTGGGTTCCAGGTCATTGTTATCCGCGGGATTTCTTAGGCCTCCTCACTACGCCTAGGTCCGAACTCTTCTTCTCCTTATGCAAAGAAATGTGATTCCCCGTCATAGAGAGTAGAAGTGCTCCAGCGTCCCATAGAGGATGATGTTATATGCAAATAACAAAATATGTTTTTAATATTAACAAACTATATCAATTGAATTCTATTACAATATATGTTTAATGTAAATACAATATATTTGTATTTTTAAGAATCAATAGATAATGTTAAAATTGCATTTCTCGGTCTTGCTCCTTCTCATTTAAATTATTTCGGGTCATTGCAAATTTAACTCGTTTGCATTTTAAACTTTCATAATTGAAGCAATTAAAATATTTCTGTTTAAAAAACCTAAAAAGACACAGCTTTTTTCAAAACAAAATCTTCAAAATTTAAATAATTTGAAATCACAAATTAAATATTTTAAAGTGAAACAATTAAAGCTGTTGGTTTAAATACGAAGGCTGTCGAACTGAAACAGTTTACTTTTGAACGTAAAAATGTGGGAATTTTTTAATTTGGAAAAGATTTAGAATCATCTCTTCAAATCAATTATTGTTCACTTTTTAATAGTAAAATTCAATTTTGAAAATAATTGCAGAATTTACATATACGGTTCAACAAATAATGGAATAACATAAATGGAAAAGGGAGGCTCTGAAGTCTCAAGTAGTAGGACCTGGTGACCTATTTGGTCGCACGGGGGGGGGGGGGGGGGGGGGGGGGGGGGGGGGGGGGGGGGGCTCTTTCAGCTAGAGTTGAGCCAAAGTCGGATTTTCAATTACAACCTCTTTTAATTTTAAATTGTTTAACTCTTCAAGATTGCATTTAAAAATTCTTAAAATTAAAACTGTACGCTTAAAAATAAAAATCTTTTCAATTCAACTGATCATTTAAAAGACTGCTGTAATTGAACTTAGATTGATTTTTCTTCTATATATTTGTAAAATTTTTGGTCAAGAAATAAATTCAGTGTTACTACTCGGTCTTAAAAAAATCCCTGTTTCCGGTTCCAGTGGCCACCCTAATCGAACATCATTGAATGATTATCGTGATTTTCAATTTGTATCCTTTCTAGCTTAAAATTCGGTTTAAGTACAGTGAAACCCTTTAATAGCCCTCCCTTCTATAGCCCTTCCGAGAATCGACGCCGCACCGCAGGTAGGTGTTACAGGAGCTGCGTTTGGTGCGCGGGGTCTGCGGTTTTTACTCAGGCAAGCACTCCGGCGTGAACAAAACAAAGTAGAGCGGGATATGATGAGTTAGTACCCACCCACCGTCCGCCCCAAAATCGGCACTATAGAAGAGTTTCACTGTAACATAATTTAAAACATTTCAATTCATTGATTAACTTTTCACTTTATGTTTTAAAAATAAAAATGGATAGATCCCTGTAAACAACTGAAATCTACACACATTTGCAGCTTTCACGTAGTTTTCAACTGCATATTTTATTATTTGTATATAACGTCGATAAACAAAAGAATATACATGAATCATTCTCGTTATTTTATTGTTGCAAGTTACCCTGATATAAAACAAGAATCTAACCTAAGAATATATGTAAAGAGAAACTTTCAGTTGTAAAATGTCATATTTTAATATTTATTTTTACAACAAAACAGCAGCAAGCCAGGATATAGCGTCCCTATTTTCAGAATGACTATTGTAAACATTAAATTATGAAGTTACTAAGTTTATTGGAATGTAATAATAAATAATAAAATCATTGTACTTATATACCAAAAGGAGGTTTCTATAACTCCTACAAAAGACTGTGAAGTTTACAAAGTACAATAGTAAAGACATTCTTCCTATGTTATCCTAAGCTGAAAGAGAAAAAATCATGTTAGAAGCAATCATCGTTCGCGGGATTCGAACACGGGTCCCCGGGGCACCAGAACGGAGATATTTTACTGCGATAAACAAATTATGCGATTCCGAAATTTTATAATTCGCATTAACCTCGGCACAAATGAACTTTTTCGTTTTTATATTCAAATCGGAAATTTCCAGGAACTGTTCGTAGAAAACTCGAGCTGTTCGTAAAAAACTTCGACATTTATCCAAACATTTCTCATGGAAATAACTATTTATTGTTTAATTTTCTGATCTCGTATCCGAGACCCAGCAACAATTTCGTGACTTTTTTACGGATAAATTTTTCGGTGCAGTAGGGTATGTACAGAAGTTCAGAGGGCGCTTTTATTGAAAACCAGTCACATTGTATCAAACTTCCTCGACCTTCAGGAAGCATGTGACTAAAAACCTCTTGAGTGGCAGATGGTAGCTCTAAGAAAGCATCTAGTAGTGATTGGCACCTCTAACGCTCGTGGCCCTTGCTTAAGTATAACAGCGGTAAAAGATAAACTTCAAACTACACCATGCTCATAATTTTGTACCTGCAACATCACCGCAAAAGATCTCAAACATCGTAATAAATTTACTTATAACATTCTCATCTTATCAGTCACTTGACTTAGTCCGTGACTATGGTGAAAAACTGGGCTCACCCGAGAAAAAGTTTGAAGAAAATCATAATAATAATAGGATCGAGCAGAATTAGGCAGGCTCAATAAAATCGACCATGATGGTCGTGCGCGGCATATAGTGAAAAAAATAAACAGTTCTAGTTTTTTTTGCTTACAAAATAATTTTTCACAGGAAATTACTTTCCCTCAATGATTTTTTTTATATGCATTCACTTTTCATAATTATTGTCAAAGCGAACCATTTTAAACAAAATTTTCTATACAAAAACTCCTGATTGTAATTATTTCTTCTTTTTATAAGATAAACTTATTTTCTTGTTTACAAAAATAACTTTGAACATTGAACTGTAAGAGTAAATTATCAGAGGGTTTATGGAAAGCACGTTAATATATAGTCTAGTTTGCAAGGCCGGTAAACGGGTTTACCACGAGATTGCTCCGCGAGGAGGAAACCTTCCAATCGTTCGCCGGATGTCCTCCGCACTTCGTCTTTCCTTTGATTCTCCTTCACCCTCTACACCATCAGTCTCCTTTCCATCTCACTAAAATTTGTTCTATTCTCGCGTTCATTCCCTTAGTAATTATTTTCTTGGAACAAATCAATGGATCGATAATATTTCAAAGTGATTTACCCAGTGGAAAGACCCGTAGCATTTTGGTTCCAATATTAAATTGAGTTGTGAAAATTCGCGGTTCTTAGCACACTGAATGCGAGGGACACTTACTTCATTCTTTAAAAATGTACCCTGAGAATAAAACAATCTTGAATCAAAGAAAATTTACTTAATTCAAGGAAAGAATGGTACTTCATCAGTCTTATGAGACATTTCTGCAATACAGAAGAATAGTTTTTTCTAAACGAAAAGTATGAAATTATTGTATCGAATTAATATTTGTTTCAGTAAAACAATAAATAAGCGAAGGAAATTTCTATTTGCTAAAACAAATAAAACAATTGTATTTAAAAAATAGGTAGTTAATATAGTCAAATGTGATTTAAAATTTTTTAAATTTGATAAAACTATCAATAAATTTCTAATATCTTGAAAGATTTTTTCAATTTAAATGGATTGTTAAAAAATTAATTGCATTATTGCAGGTGCGTTCCACCAGCAGCTGCAATTCAGAAAAGCGGAAGAATTACACAAATCAACCGCGCCAAAATTTTGGGCTTTTAAATACTGCAAATATTAATTTTGAAAATCAGCCCCTCTCTAATAAAAACTACCCTCAAAATAAAACATGTACTCAAACTGAATATAAGCATATGAGAATTTTGGACTTTTTGGGCTCTTCTTGGGAACTAACACTGATTTTTGGGCTGTTTTATTTTGTTTAAAAAAATGGCGTTTTAGGTTGCACGCACTGCCTGCCAGAACCTCCACTAAAAAAAAATTAACAGAATCAACAGCATCAGAAATTGGGGCTTTTCTTGAGTTCTCAAAAACTGAAAAAATTAGTTTAAAAAAAATAACCCCTCTCTCTTAAAAATTAAGTTTAAAATAACTTACGCAGCTAGCCTAAATGTAAGCATATCAGAATATTCTGATATTTTTTGGCTCCCAGAAACACTTACGAATTATTTCCAAAAAACAATCCTAACCCTTAAAAAGATCAAAAGAAAAATATATGGAATAAGTACGAAAAAATATATACCGTAGGTCTGAGCTAGTTTTTAGCTCACTAAAAATAACAAATTATATTGTCCGAAAACTATAAATAAAAAGTCAATGGTTTTCCGGCGTTCACAAAACACTACCGAAAGATCTTCAAATGAAAAAGAATCATACAATTCACCCTTGGAATACTGTAAACTATACCCACCACCCCACAGTAATAATCAAAAAATCAAATTAAAAAATCGCCCTTGAAGCATTTAACCAAAGCCTGCTAAACAATCCATAACGATTTGAATTGAAAATAATTAACACTAATTACCTCCAAAACAATCTAAAATAAAAGTAACTTTCAAACACTTTAGTTAATAAATCTATCTCCACAGTAATATTACACGTCACCTATATATTGACCCTCACAGTAATATTGCACAACCTCCCGGAACTACCCTTATCAAATTTAACGTATCCAGTCTCACCTGTCTTCAAATAAAAACGCCAAAAAATTTTAATTGAAAAGAATAAATTCGGACAACTTTTCAATTCTCTAGTTAATGTATGTACCTAATGTACCTCTATAGAAATGTACCATGAACCCTAAAAGCTACCCCTATCACATATAGCGAACCAAGTCTCACCTTCAGTCAATTAACAAGGTCCAAAATATTTAAAATTAATAATGATCACGACAAGCAGTTTTCCGATTCTCTAGTAGATTTATCGACCCTCACAGTAATATTCTAGAACCGACAAGGAAGGATCTCAATCAAATTCATCGAATCTAGTCTCAGCAACCTTTTGTTCTCGTGAACATCGTTGCGCAGCGTTTACCAATTCCACAACGACAACAGTAATAACAGCGACAACAAGGACGACGGCGACGAGCCCAAAACATCTTCGTTCGCACGGTAAGGAACCGTCTTCTTGAATGTAGGTTGCATGCAAGACATCCAAATCGTGTACCGATGTTCACAAGCAGGCATTGTCAAGCCCGTTTAAGCCACATCCTCAGACTTGAAAGTTAGTACATGTATTACTCTGCCAAGCTTTTCTCCTACAATTCTGAATTCTTTGATTTCATATTCCAACCACAGAATATAAATGCCTAAATACAGAATCAAATGAGAGATTTTTTCGAAAAATGGTCTGCTTCTTGTTTTATTCCAATTAATTGAAAATTCAGGCTTTCATGCGCCTGGAAAGTAGCAAACAGCTACCATGAGTGTACTCATGGCGAATGGAGTATTGTGGCCTGAGTCTCGCTGTGAAACTGCAGGTGGTCTAGACATCGTCTTAAAACATCGTAAAAGTTCAGATCGATTTCAGGATTGAGATTGAGTGGCTGTCGTGCCTCACTCAGCTTTCTTATTGTTAGAGATTACAGCCGGTTTAAAGAAATAAAAACTGATTAAATATTAAAGAATTAAATTTTAATATTCTGCATTCGGTCCATTAAATAACGACGAGACGATTAAAAGAAAGTAGAAGAAAATCAATTAATCCGTTTAATTTCTGGATATGCCTTTTTTCTCTCTTCCCGATTTTACTACAAAAAATACCGAAAAAAGATACTGCGCCCACAATTGTAAACTGTTGAATCGTAAAAGTACGGAATTTCCATTTATTTTATTTTCAAGGTTGAAACTTTTCGGCGTATACAATTCGCAACCTTTTCTTGAGCAATTCCTTTTCCACAATTTTCAATTAAAAACTCTCCAATCATAAGACAATAATTTTTCTATATTTTTCTTGAATCTTTATTTGTTTGAAATGCAACAGCTTTTGTTACAATGAATGTGCTCTTGGTCAGAATTGATTAAATATTTTCCTTCAAGATTCATATTTTTTGGTTCAATTTCACTGTTTTTCATTCGAAAAATTTAAATATTATTCACAGAAAGCGGTGGAGCCTACTTTTTCGAGGTGGGGACCGAGCTATAGAATTATAATATTAAATGGCACAATGTTTACAATTTATACTATGTTAAAATTTTACAAAAATTATAAATATATTTCCAATCGATTTACAAGATGGAGTGTCTGCGAAATAAATCCATACTAATAAATTTCATTTCCACCCCCCCCCCCCCCCCCCCCCCCCCCCCCGCAGAGCCCCAAGTATGACACAAAAATAAAAAACTGCATTTTTTACGTTCATTATTATTACTTTTTAGCAAATATCCGTCGTATATTTCATATAAGTAATTACTTGGGGACAATTTGAATATTTCCCATTACACTGAAAGAAATAATTCGACGATACACTTGTGCTAAAGATTTTTTCAATCATCTAAGCACTTCTGATAATCATTTTGTGGTGTAGCCCTGAGTTCTTTCAGCGATGCAGCTTTTATCTCCTCAATCGTTGAAAATCGATGTTCTTTCATGGGTCTCTTTAGTTTTGGGAAAAGAAAAAAGTCACTGAGGGCCAAATCCCGTGAATATGGAGGATGAGGCATAACTGCGATGCTGTTTTTGGTCATAAAATCTTTCACAAGCAACGATGAATGAGCAGGTGCATTATCGTGATGCAAAAGCCACGAATTGTTTTTCCAAAGTTCCGGAAGTTTTTTGCGTATCGCCTCTCGCAAACGGTGCATAACTTGAAGGTAATACTTCTTATTGATCGTACGACCTTGTGGTAAGAATTCCTGATGCACTACGCCACGGTAATCAAAGAAGACAGTGAGCAAAACCTTCACATTTGACCGAACTTGACGTGCTTTTTTTTGGTCTTGGAGACTCAGGATGCTTCCACTGAGACGATTGGGCTTTACTTTCGACGTCATAACCATATAGTCACGATTCATCCCCAGTTATAACCCTTTTGAGAAAATCGGGATCATTATTGACTTCATTCAACATTTCCTGAGCGATGGTCATGCGATGGATCTTTTGATCAAAATTAAGCAGTTTTGAAACAAATTTCGATGACACACGTCTCATTCCCAAAACGTCCGAAAAGATAGCATGGCATGAGCCAACCGATATGCCAACATCTTCAGCAACTTCTCTGATAGTAATTCGGCGATTTTTCAACACCATTTCTCCCACTGCTTGAACGTTTTCATCTGTTGCAGACGTGCTGGGACGCCCAGGGCGAGGTTCGTCTTCGACATCCTCTCGGCCTTCTTGGAACAGCTTGTACCACTTATACACATTTTTCTTACTCAGAGTAGTTTCACCGTATGCAACTGTCAACATTTCAAGAGTTTTAGAGCACTGGATTCCATTTTTCACACAAAATTTAATGCAAACTCTTTGCTCCATTTTTTTCGAAAGAAGAAAATCGCCGAGCACACCAAACCCTTCTAACCTTTTACGCCTCTGCCAGAAAAACAACACGAGCTATATAGTCAAAACTGTGAACATATGATCGTGACGAGTGTACCAACGAAATAAAACAAAAAATTTAAAACTTGAATGTACGTAGCCCGCAAAAATTAAAGTCACCTTACTTTTTGAACACATCTCGTATTACTGTTTCAGTTATCTGTTCTAATAGATACGAGGGTAGTTCAATAAGTCCTTAGAATGACCAACAGGTGGCGCGCGAATCGCTCCAAATCATCTGTTTTCAGTCAGCACCACTCCCGACTAGATATA
>NC_046662.1:105829676-105834257 GCF_010883055.1 Belonocnema kinseyi
ACTTTTCTGAAGGATTAAAAAAACTTGAAAAGCGATTGACCAAGTGTATAGGGCTCCAAGGAGATTATGTTGAAAAATAAAAAAAAATTTACCCAAAAAAAAATTGTTTTTATACTTCATTCTAAGGACTTATTGAACTACCCTCGTATTTCTAAATATAAGATGGCTGTGTCAGACAGAATTTGGTTGGGGTAAATCAACCATACGCATTGCTCTCAGCTGCACCTCCCATAATTTCGTTGAAAATTATTTTGTAAAGATACACGAAAAAAATATCAATCGTCTTTGTTTTGCATTGCGTTGAACTATTCAACGAAATGTGTTAGAAAGTTCTATAAAATTTAAACGCCGGGGTAACGGAACCTCGATTGAAAGGTAGTGTACACGAAAAATGTAAAATAGTTCTATAAAATCTAAACTTGTAGCTAAAATATAGTCTATATCAAAGAAGTTTTGAAACCAATTTCTCGCCGAAAAAATGTAATCTTTTACATTATTACTTTATACTTTAATATTTGTTCACATGTTCGAGTACACAATTATTTTGTATTGCACAATCACTGCTATATTTATAATCGCACGCTCTGAAATTTTTTTTTCTCGCGGGTTCGAACCCTAAATGTTTCGCATTCCTAACACCTAAAGTCTCGCGGCTAACCTAGCTTCGAGTATAAAGAAAAAAATCTGAAATATATCCTACAGCTGTGCAAGCCCGTCTGCAAATTTTTGCAACCCATTCTATAAAATACGTTGCGAAGCTTATATTAATATACTTATAATAGAATAATTTTAGAAATATTATAAATTATTATTAAATATTTTATTTAATTAAAGAAGATTTTAAATAAATTCAAAAATATTTTTAAAAATTTAATCGATTTTAATTGGTTTCTAAAAATTTACGAAGATTTCAAGAGATTTAACAGACTTTAAAGAATTCAAGAATATTATTTATATTTTCAAATTACTTTTAAATCTTAAAGCTCATTTAAATTCTACTGAAATTCTTTGAAAATTCTTCAAAATTAATTAAAATCTCTTAAATTCTTTTAAAATATCTTAAACTTTTTTAAATATTATGAAATATTTTGAAATCTTTTTAAATTCAATTATAAACTTTAAAAAATTTAAATCATTTAAGTCCTGAAAATCTGTTTTAATACTTAAACATATTTTTAAATTACATGAAGATCCTTACACATTTTTGAATTATTTAAAAATCTTTTAAAATGACTTATAATATTTTTGATTGAAATCAGGCGTAAAATAACGAAATTACCTAAAAATCCTGACCTATTGTATACCCGAAATTCAAATAGTATTCTGAAGATACAAAAATGAAAAGCAAATGAATGTTAAATACATAATTTATTTAGAAATTGTTTGATAGAATATTTAATAAATTTTAATCGTGTATAAATTTTTTGAGTTAGGTATTCAAAACTTCCTTACTAACCTCATTTGCCATAAAACAAGTCTGAAAACGGCGACTAATGCCGAGTCGACGCGCACCTCACTGACTCATCAATCTCGCATGACATGCACGGTACAATACATCGATGGATATGGCTGAATCAAGCAAACAGCCGGATGCCCAATGCAACACTTGAATGCAGTGTTCTTTCAAATAGATAGTTGCTAAAATTATACGTTCAATACAGCCATGATAGCGAGGCATAAAATTCTTGTATCTACACTATAATATTTTGATATTTTAATCATATATCTAATGCTATACTTTTCCCAACTATCATTTCAGTCAAACAAACTTGCCTTGTCAAATTAGGCTTGGTGATTTTCTTATACGTAGGTAATGAATCTCAAATTCGTATAACTGAGACAGCACATTTTTCTTTCTAATTCAGTTAAAAATTCTCAAGCAAACTCGGATTGCCATTAGCCACAAACCATTTCTTTCAGTGTACTTCTTTAACAATTTTCAAATGTTTGAAGAAAGGTAAATTATTTAAACAATTATTTAATCCCAAAAATTGTTTATCATTATTTTGAGTAGTAAACTGATAGAAATAGTATGATTGATTTAACCATACGATCGTAGGTTAGAAAATTATGTGTACATTCATAATATAACACGGTACTGCAACCATAAAGAGTACGAGATGCACTCAATAAAATATAGTAAACACAACTTATTCATATTTGAGGTACAAAAATGCAATATACGTATTGCAATTATATGAAATGCGTAATCCTATTCAAAATTTGCCTAAACGAGCTAGATCTAAAATGTTGTCATTTAACAATACACTCTGTATGATAAATTTACCCAACTTACTTTGTTTAGTTTACCACTGGCGTATCTCGCTCGCGCTTGCGCGTCTGTCTTCATAAGCAACAAGAATCGGATTGCCAAAGTAAACATCATTTACGCCTGTATCTATATCAGCAATAAAATGTAATGAATCAAATCATAAATATTGTTGTACTGCCAATTCAGTTCTATCAGTGTACATTTTTTTTAAACATTATGTAATCATTTAAACAATGGTTTATTTTCTCTTTTTCAAATTTCTAAACATTGAGCTAGAGATGTCCACTTTTTCTAAATTGGTATCCTATGTTACGTTTTGTTGAATAATTTAATAATTTTTAAACATTTCTTTTAATGTTTAATAAATTTCTATTTGTATGGAAATAATATATGAAACAATTTTTAATTGATTAAACAAATATAATTTGTTTAAATAATTACTTTTTTAAAAATACTTTTAAAATTGTATTTTCATAGTTAAACATAATATTTCACGATTTCGAAGACTAATAAATTCTGCTAAAATTTTATTGTTATTGTTTACACAATTAATTATTGTTTTTTCTTTAAATTTTCGTCAAATTAAGTATGAATGGTTTACATCAAGAAAACAACAACGACAAACAGAAAACGACACTTGCTTAAACCATTGAAAATTGTTTTAAAAGTAATGGAAAATTCCATGCTATTCCGATTTAACAATTTCCAATTCTTGGCGCATGATATTTCCCGGATTTTTTTCGTTGAATTTGAGAAGAGAGAAGAAATGTATATCCATCCTTTGTACGGGCCATGTTTCTAACTTCTTTGCATTTGCTTTTGTCTTTCGAAGAAGACCACACTAAATCACCCGTCAATAATAATCACCACTTACAATTAACATTAGCGTGTTATTAGAGTGTTAAATTTCGAGGATACTTTAAAAGTTTAAACATCATAAACCCAGGATCGAGCTCAGAATTTAGATTGAGTGATTGTTATGCCTCACTCAACTTTCCAATTATTAGAGATTACAGCTAGTTGAGGGCATTTAAAAATTTTTAAAATATAAAGAAATTGAATTACAATATTCTGCATGATGAGCATTAAATAACGACGAGACGATTAAAAAAAGATAGAAGAGAACCAGTTATTCCGTTCAATTTCTGTTGAGAGTTTTGGTATTTTTGCATAAGATTACATAAGATTATTAATGTTATTTTTCATAAATTAATTTATATATATAAAATTGGTCATCAGGGCAACCGCACGATTTCGTCGGGAGCGGTTGCTATTCTGAAAAATTGCACCCGCTCCCAGCGAAATCACGGTAAAATTTCAGCCACAATTACGTCTCACGACCGTGAGATAAGTGGTTACAGTCTGTGTCGGAATCAATACGACGATCCGAAAAAAGTGTCGTTGTTTTCGTGTTGTAGCATATTCTTGACACGCAGGCATGCTTTTTAGGCTATTAACGAGTGAAAGCTTGGCACTTCCAAGAGCGCCGATGATAAGGGCGATTAGTTTAACAGAATATTCCGGGTACAATCTTTCCAACTCCCTTATAAGGTCTCGATACCTCTCCTTCTTTTCATTCTCCTTGGTTATGATGTTTTTGTCAGTTGGTGCCGAAAATTCGATAACGAACATGGTTCGCTTCTCGAGGTCAAGAAGAACCATGTCAGGCCTTGAGTGAGCAACAGAAATAATTGTCGAGAATATAAAGTTCCAGTATATGGGGCATTATTCCTCAACTGCCCCAACTCAAAAAGTCATGTTTTTCGATTGTCTCTAAATTCTGGGAATATGTTCGCCTACCCAACAGTAGTTAATCCACAAACTTATAGACCAGGATTACCAACCCTCCTAAAGTGAGGGGGGTTCAATTTTCAACCCCAATGCCTGCAGGGGTAGTTTCAAACGCCTGTAACTTCCTTTCTAATTACGCGATTTAAAATTTTTATGAGGGCTTTGGAAAGTGCTTTTTAACGCTTTCATCCTATTTTATTATTTATAACAAAAAAAATTGTTTAAACAATTTTTTAAATAAATCAATTGTTTATTTAACTTTTTTCGCAATTTAGGCATCTACGATTTTTTTATAAATAGTCTCAAAAGAAAGCTTGACTTTTTTACTATGAAAAATATTTAATAAGAAAATGGACAAATTGAAATTCATTGAGTTACAGAGCCGGTTGTAGAAGGAGTCCTCGCGCTCGCACTCTGGCGTTATGCGGCAGCATACCGCGGAACAGTTTTCAAGTATGCCATTTTTTTGTATTACTCACATTGATCCAAAATTGCGTGAAGTCATCGGAAAAAACTAT
>NC_046662.1:105834357-105843494 GCF_010883055.1 Belonocnema kinseyi
TTATAATAGTGAGGAATCATTTATCTTCAGAAAAATACTGTTCATTTTTAAGAAAGTGCTTTTTACTTAATATTTTTTCATAATAACTTTAAAAATTTTTAAATTCTTCAAACTTACTGGTTAACATTCCTGAATAGTTTTTTCCTATGACTTCATGCAATTTTGGATTAATGTGAGTAATACAAAAAAATGGCATACTTGAAAACTGTTCCGCGGTATGCTGCCGCATAACGCCCGAGTGCGAGCGCGAGGACTCCCTCTACAACCGGCTCTGTAACTCAATGAATTTTAATTTGGCCATTTTCTTGTTAGACATTTTTCATAGTAAAAAAGTCAAGCTTTCTTTTGAGACTATTAAAAAAAATCGTAGATGCCTAAATTGCGAAAAAAGTTGAATCAACAATTGATTTATTAAAAAAATTGTTTAAACAATTTTTTTGCTATAAATAATAAAATAGGATGAAAGCGTGTAAAAAGCACTTTCCAAAACCCGCATAAAAATTTTAAATCGCGTAATTCGAAAGGAAGTTACAGGCGTTTGAAACTACCCCTGCAGGCATTGGGGTTGAAAATTCAACCCCCCCTCACTTGGGGAGGGTTGGTAATCCTGGTCTATAAGTTTGTGGATTATCTACTGTTGGGTAGGCGAACATATTCCCAGAATTTAGAGACAATCGAAAAACATGACTCTTTGAGTTGGGGCAGTTGAGGAATAATGCCCCATATGCGGTACTTCCCAATCTCGACAATTGACTCGATTTCCCTAGGAGCATTTATAGGAGCGATATTAAGGTTAATGCCGTAAGAGTGACATAGATGGTAATAAAGCACGATACGCCTTCCTTTGAGCCTCGTTGTTCATAACATGTCTTGCCACACAGGTTCAATTGGACGAACAATCCTATTACTTAGGATAGCTATAAATATCTTATACATTGTGTTCAGACAAGTGATGGGCCTGTAATTTTTCGGTTCTGCTAAGTTGCCTATTTTCAGCAGGCCAAATGCTGACGTGTTGAAGGAAACTTCTATCACCAGAAGGTTTTGATGCAATCTGGTCCCGGAGCGGAATAGTTCTTCATCCCTCTTAATACTTTTTTCACCTCATCGGTAGTAATGGGTGGGCATTCTTCATCAGGCGTTTTGTGGGCATCACACAGCTCCTTGAAGCTATTTATATTTTCTGAGTCTTGTTTCAGTATGCTGCACTTCGTAGACTTCTCTCCAAAATACTTCGACCTCCTCTGGTTTAGGTGGGTGGTCGACAGTAACTGGAAGGTCTTGGAACAGTCGTGATGGGTCAAAGAGAGGTCGGATTTTTCAGAAAAAAGTCCCCGAAGCTCGTCATCGATTTTAGCCAGATCTTTAGGCTTGAGAGAAACGTTGGTGTTGATGTTTCTCCGGGTCATAAAGCATCGCTCTTCCACTATTCGATGCCTGCCCGTGGTTGGTCTTAGTGTCGCCTCTCTTTCTTTGTGTCCGGCTTGTTGTAGCTGTGGTAGAGTAGGCGTTACGCTTACATAGCCCCTTTCTCGGAGTAGTTCGGCATGGTTTCGCAGACGGTGCTGTGAAAAGTGCGATAGCTCCGGGTGTTTCTCGTATCACAGAGCATGTAGTCGTGTCATGGAACCCCGTTCAGGGACCACACTAGCATCGTAGCCCTCTAGCAAGTCGTGATAGTTGGCCGACCCATTGTACTCAGTTATGACTATAGGTATTACTTTTAAGTAGATATAATCATTTTGTCCATCATTCAGTTTCATTTCTAGGAATTAAGGAAAGCCAAAAGCAGGCCGCTTGAAGTGGCGTCTCCTCTCCATCTTTACTCTTCCCACTACAACTATGTTTGGTGTTGTCATTGTTGTTTTCACGAGAAGCTCGGGAAAGGGGTTCGTCCATCCTTGTAGAGCACCGCATGCAAGGATGAGGCTGCGTACTCTGAGTAGTTGCCCGGAATCCCAGATTCACCGTTCTAGATACCTTACGTAGGGAATATTCAGCTTTCGGCACGGCTTTCAAACCTCCGCTGGGGGGTTAATTCCTTCGGCACCACCTCTGGACAATTATCCGCAACTGCCTATTTATTTTTGTAACCATATTCAGCAGACACTGGTCTATTTTGAATCAATAAAGATATACTGTCAATAATAATGCTTTTCTTCACATGTGCAGTCGAAGCAGTCGCGGTTCGTTAGCATGCGATTGATTAGCATGACTAATTTTTCACTTCCTTGAAACAGTACAATTTGTCAGCTAAAAATTAGTTTAATAGAATCAAAAACGGAATCAAGTATTTCGCGGCATATTGAGTATTGCAGCATAACCTCACGGTCATGTACGAATGGGTGCAAGTGTCAGGAAGGTTAGCACAGTTGTTGACAACTGTTCATATACGTTTAATATCTTTGATACATGAATGCAGACAAAATTTTTGGATAAAATAATCTAAATTCACAAGTAAGTTATAAAGGTCTAAATTTTCAAATGTCTCATGTTACGATGGGTGGAAATGTCAGCCGACAGAAAGCTTACATGATTTTTGGTACCTATATGGCTCTGCACTGCAACTGCACACGACTTTTTGAAGGAAAATTTCTAAACGCAACGGGAAGTTATATAGGCCTGAATATTAATATTTCTAAAGTGTATAATAATTTTCTTAGTCATGTTACATTCTTTTTTCGATAAGAGATCTTTCAGTGTCACGAAATAAAATATCTAAAGTTTGAGGATGGTTTGTCAGATCGGGTACTCTCATCTCAAATTCCGGACAGTTGATTGTATTTTGGGACACTGAAAGGTCATTAATCGACAAAAGAATGAAATATGACTGAGAGAATACATTCTATACTTGAAGAATTTTACTATTATGACATTTAAGATTTACTTTTACGTTTCGAATATGTTCTAGAAAAAGTTATCTGCATTCTTATGACGTCATATTAAAATATTCAGTTCAAACTTCTCGCTCATTGGGTTTCTTTTATTATTGGTCAGCCCCTCTCGCGGGAGTGACGGTATAACCCGCATATGGACCGTGGTGGCAGCTGAAGCAACTGCGCACGGGAAAATGAGTGCGTATAGGTGCAGAGGAACTAGGCGTGCGGGGACATAGGTGGAAGTTCTCTGTCATTAATTAATGACCCTATTAACCGTTTTTCCTAATCTTTTTTTCAATCTAATGTAAATTATATCAGGAAATTTAGGTAGGTAATTAAAACGTAATTGAGCCATTTTTTGTCTAATTGCAGTGATTGTAAGAGGTGATCATTATTGACGGGTGATTTATTATGGACTTTATCAAAAGACAGAAGATAATACAAGGAAGTCAGAAATATGGCCCATACAAATGACGACCATTCACTGGACAATAGTTAAAGCACAATTATTTTATCCAAAAAAATGTGACAAATAATCGTATTTTCTGACTAAAATGTAATTGATTATACAGCCACACAAAAAAAGTGTGCGAATCTGGCAACAAGACACACGTATCCCTATGGATTTTGTGGCGCTGAATTTAAATTCGGTATCAAAAATCACCCATCACGTCATAGTTGAGCCATAACCTCAAAAAGTGACGAAAAAACATGCACTGCGGCAAATAAATTTCAAAATACTGCCAGTGATGCAAATGTTCACTTCACAAACATGTCGACAACTGTGAAGGATCAACCCTTGCCTAATATCAACTTACTTAACATAACTTTACCCAACAGAACTTGACCTCACCTAACCTGAATTAACAGAAATTTATTGAGCTACACCTAAAGCTCTGGAAGCATATTTTTCCAGTAGCAAATGTGTGCTACATCGAATGGGTCAACTCGTGCCTAACCTAGGAATAAATCTAACCTAGCCTAACCTTACCTAACCTCACGAAATACAGTTAAACTGATTGTGTTGTCCCGTTGTGTTTGCGGTACTGTTTCATTCAGCTTCGGCTTAACCTACATAGAGGTTTAACGTAACCTAACCTAACAAAACCTGACCTAACCTAACCGATTACGCTGGCAACCCTGTTCTTGCGTACTTTCATATTTTGACATTAATAGCAGTAAATGTCTGGAGTTTCGTAACCGCTTGTTGCTAGCATTATTCGCCTGTGTCTGTAACCAGGGCACCTCCACGTAGTGACGGTGGGCGACGGATCCACATTGGCTGAGTCTCTGGATAAACGGCATTCATGCCGTCTTGGCAGACACAGGTAAAAAGTGTATCACTTGGTTGGTGTAGAGTCTCATGCTACAAGGAAAAAAACCGCGAGCATTTCTCAATCGCATGCCTGCAAGAATAGCTCAGATTCATTCTGTTACCTTTGCAGTAAATATGAAGTGAGCAGTTTGCGAAAATCAATCGACGAGCAAGTGAAAAGTCTTTACGAAAAGTGTTTTGACCGTAAATTGCTGCACCAAGAAACAAAATGGGTTCCTCACGTCATTTGCAATTCCTGCAGACTTATGTTGTATCGTCTAAAAAATTCAAACAACGAAAAGTACCGCAAGTACTCTACACCAACGACATGGAAAAAACCCGTTATTGCGAATGACTGCTACTTTTGCACAAATTTTGTCAAAGGGTTCAACGCCAAAAATAAAAATAACATTTCGTACATTAATGTGTGCACAGTCACAAGAGCAATTGAAATTAATAAAAATTCACGCCAGACTGATTTAAGCGCTTTAGAAGATGAAAGAATGGAAGTTAAAAGACAACGTCATGGAGACGGTAGTGAAACCAGTGATCGAACAGAAAATAGTTCTGATGATTCCGAAGAAAATGACGAAAAAGATGATGAATATGGCGTGCATAAAATGAAATTGATGGTTCCAATATTAGTGTTGCAACTAGAACTGAATGATTTTTTTAGAGATCTTGGATTACCGAAAGACGGCCCTGAATTTGCCGCTTCATTTCTAAAAAGAAGAAATCTTCTAGAGCCAAAGACAAAAGTTTCATTCTATCGCGACAGGGACAAAGAACTTAGAAAGTTTTTCGTTAAAGACGTAGAGACGTCTTTAGTGTACTGCACTGACGTTAACGAACTAATTAACCACTTGAAGAAAAATATCTACAGAGACGAAGAATGGCGACGAATACTTACGCTCCTATCCCAATAGCTCACTCAACGGTCATCAAAAAAGAATATAATAATGTTGAAATGCTTCTTGAAAAAGTTAATTACACGAATCACAAATGGCAAATAAGTGATGATCTCAAAATCATAACACTGATATTAGGCCAACAATCGGGTTTCACGAGAGAGTCATGCTTTATAAACCTGTGGACTAGCAGAGATCGAGCCAATTATTACAGCAAAAAACATTGGCCTTTAAGAGATTCATTCAAACCTGGTTCTCATAATATCATCAACCAAAGCCTCGTTGGTCCAAAAAAATTTTTACTACCAACCCTCCACATAAAGCTTGGGCTCATGAAGCAATTTGTCAAGGCGTTAGACAAAGCTGGACAATGCTATAAGTATATATGCCTTAAATTCCCTAATGTTTCAGACGCTGAATTGAAAGAAGGAGTCTTTGATGGACCACAGATTCGAATATTGACAAGAGATACTAATTTCGTGAGCCACATGACGAAAATTGAAATGGACGCTTGGGAAAGTTTTAAAGCAGTAAACGCAAATTTCCTCGGTAACAAAAATAGTCCAGACTACGAGAATATTGTTGCGAAAATGATAAGAAAATACAAAAAATTAGGCTGCTTGATGAATTTAAACTTCACTTTCTAGATTCCCATCTGGATAAGTTTCCAGAAAATGTTGGTGATTTCAGCGAAGAACAAGGGGAACGTTTTCATCAAGACATAAAAGTGATGGAACCAAGATGTCAGGTTGGATGGAACGAGGTCATGATGGCTGATTTTTGCTGGATGTTGAAAAGGGAAACGAATGTAGGTCTTAAACGTAAGCGTAACCCTTTGCATCGTTCCTTCGGAGAAAAAAGGACACGTTATAGCAGGCAGAAAATAGACTGAAGTAGGTCTATAAATCAATTTAATTACGATAAAAAGCAAGATAAAATGTAAACACGAAAGATAGTATAAATATATCCCTTAAGTTTAAGAAAAGCAAAAAAATTTTTTTTTGAATAAAACGCTTATTTATTTGCATGTTTAAGTTACAGTTCTACATTTTAATTGATACAAACATTGTCAGGTTAATTGAAATGGGGTCAATTCTACTGGTAGTTCTAAGTTTCTTCAAATGAGTAATGTGCGTCTAAGTTTTTAACCACCTGTAGTACAATGAAATGAACCTTAGTGTGTTACAGCTGGAACACTTAAGTTAAGTTGTGTTGCGTTAAGCAAAATTTGGTTAGGTTCGGTTAAGTTAGATTCATTTGTAGGTTAAGATCGAGTTAACCTATTAAATATAGCACACATTTAAGACTGAGAATCGTACGCTTACATAGCTACACGTGTGGTTGAATTTTATTCGGCTAGGTAAGGTTAGGTCAGGTTTTGCTAGGTTAGGATAGGTTAAACCTCTATGTAGGTTAAGCTGAAGCTGAATGAAAGGATACCGCAAACGCAACGGGACAACACAATGAGTTTAATTGTGTTTCGTGAGGTTAGGTTAGGTTAGGTTAGGCTAGGTTAGATTTATTTCCAGGTTAGGCTCGAGTTAACTCATTCGATGTAGCACACATTTGCTACACAAATTGCTACAGGCTAGGTGAGGTCATGTTCTGTAGGGTAAAGTTATGTTAAATAAGTTGGTATCAGGCAAGGGTTGATCCTTCACAGTTGTCGACATGTTTTTGAAGTGAAAATTTGCATCACTGGCATTATTTTGAAATTTATTTTCCTCAGTGCACGATTTTTCGTCATTTTTTGAGGTTATGGCTCAACCGTGACGTGATGGGTGATTTTTGATACCGAATTTGAATTCAGCGCCCCAAAATCCATAGGAATACGTGTGTCTTCTTACCAGATCCGCACACTTTTTTTGTGTGGCTGTGGTATCATTGTTTGGATTCAACAATTTTCTAATAACATTATGTAATTATTTAAACAATTATTAATTGTTTATTTTCAAACTCTCTAAAAAGTGAGGCAGAGATGTCCACACTTTCTAAATTATTATCCTTAACAACTTTTTGTTGATGTTGTTGTTTTCTGTTTGTTTTCGACGTTGTTGTTTTCTTGTTGTAAACCATCCATACTAGATTTAACATAAATTTAAAGAAAAAAACAATAATTAATTGTATCAACAATAACATTAAGATTTTAGGAGAATTTACTGGTCCTCTAAATCATTGAATATTATTTTTAACGCAGAAAATACGATTTCAAAAGTACTTTTCAAAAAGAAATTATTTAAACAAATTATATTTGATTTAGCAAATTAATATTGTTCTAAACAATAGAAATTTATTAAACATTAAAGAAATGTATGAAAATTATGTCAATATTTAACAAAACGTAGCATAGGATACGAATTCAGAAAAAGTGGACATCTCTAGCTCAATGTTTATAAATTTGGAAAATAGACAATAAATAATTGAAATTAGAGTGTATCGTGTGTATAGTGTCTCTCAGGCCGTAGTCTAAAATTGTCAATTGTAGCAAATTTGTACAAGTGTACGAGATTTCAAATAGTTGTGTCACCTTGAAAATGTTACGAAATACATTTTCGTGTTAATTCAAGGTTCCTTAATTATCATTGATGAACCGCATTGAGAATATCTCTCTGCAGCGACGGACTGGCGTGGACCCTCAGGGTAGGCGCCCAACCTCGCCTCTTTTGGTGTGACACCCCTGAGGACATTTAGACGCCCCTAAAACAGCGTTATGTACGAATATATTTGTATAAACAAAGATACTAAAAAATTAATTAGGCATATCCAAAAATCTTCTCATCTATCATTCAAAAACGCGCGCGTGTATGCGTGTAGATTTTTTATTGGTAGCAGTGAGATATGATTGACAGTACTTTTTTCCTCAGTTTCCTATACTACTAGATCAGCTGATTATTAATTGATAAAGCATACAGTATTTGTCAGAACGGATTGTACATGTTTCTGTCATTTATTGACATATTTTTATTAATTGCTAGCAACATAACCCCTAAAACGCGTAAGTATAAATATAATATTACAGATGTATTTTGCAAGGGTGAAGTTTTTACATCCAATCAAATTCTATTGCTTTCAATAACTTTCATAAAAAATAATAGTCGGAATGAGAATCAATTTCATTTTACGTAATTTAAACCAATCTATTTCTATAGCTTTAAATAATTTTGTATTATGAATGAAATTGAACATATTTTTCACCAATCATATTGAATCAATGTTTATGATCTTTCAATCATAGTAATTGCGTTATTAATAACAATTGAATAATTTTAGTTTTAATTTTAGTTTTTTGAATAGTTTTAAATCATTTTAATTCTACGATTAAGACTGAATAAATTAATTAAATATAATTTCTTTTTTGTCACGAGTTAAATTAAATCAATTTTTATAATTTTTTAATCATTTTGGCTGCTTTATTGAAAACAATTTCAAAACAAATGGATGTGGCTGTCGATCCAAATCGATGTGGCTGTGTGCGTACCGGTGGGGGGGGGGGGGGCTTGAAAAGTAAATATTCTACTGTCCGCCTTTTTTTGTTTTTGTTAAAAAGGCGCCCTTAAACATGCTTCCCACCCTGCGCTCAGAGATCCAGACCGCCGCTGACTGTGTGTATGTGTATACGAGTGTGTTTGTTGTGTTATAGAGCTTCAGAAAATAGAATAATTTTTACAGAAGTGTTTAAAGTATCATTTGTCATCCATATAACAATTTATGTGGAAACTGTATAAAGATTAAATACCAGGTGTATACATATGAAACCGGTATTGCCATCTAGCGGCCAGTAGGCACACTTGTAGTCACTGTCGGAACTTACCATTTGTGCTAATTGGCGTATTGTTATCTGTCAACAATATCCAATACCAAACATTTCAAGTTTCATATGACATCGTGATTTTTTTCGCTCTTGAAAATGTAGAAATACGTGCCTTCAAACAGCGATTTGCGGGGAGCATTAATTTTCTGCTTCCATTTGGGTAAATCGGCGATAGAATCTCATCGAATGCTTGTCGAAGCTTACGGAGAGCATGCTCTTGGTCG
>NC_046662.1:105843594-105850879 GCF_010883055.1 Belonocnema kinseyi
CGCATACTTTGAATAAAATATTTGTTATCATTCTCTTGAAATAAATGTGTTTTTTTCTTGAAAAAATACCGGTTTCATATGTATACACCTGGTAGACCTACCTCCAATAAAAGTAAATGGATTAATTACCAGAAAATGCTGTTTCTTTTCAATGTAAATATTTGCCCGAAACCTGGATTCAAACTTGTAAACGCGCAAAGTGATACTTACCGAATACGAAGGTGTGGAAATCTGTGATTCAAGGATGCTGTACATTTCTCAAAAACATACATTCTAATGATTTTTTCGGTTTATATATGGATAGAATACTTACAATAATCTTTTTAACCCCATTTTTTATTTTAGTAAGCTTCTCTCACATTGTGAACTAGCAAACTGCCAATTCATTTAGTAAAGCTTATTATTCGAAATTAATAACACTTTTTAATCAGCAGTTTAGCTAAAGTAATTTTTATTCAGATTGAGGGAGTAGATGTGAAGCTCGGGGTCAAGTTGTCGGCAAAGCTAATTTTTTGAATGGACTAATTCTATTATTTAAAATTAAATCAACTCATGCTTTCATACTTTAATTATTTGCAACTGACCTGCATCTCATTACAATCAAAGGGTCATGATTTACGAGCCACTCGACGCGCCATTTGACGCGCCCCAGATTGCCTGCCTCTTGAGATTCACGAGAGTCGATGAGAATGCAGTGAGAGTCCATACTGAGTCTCACTTATATTTTTCTCTATAGTTCTCTCCTTTTTTATTATTAAACAAAATATAAACATTTCATGCAAAAAATGGCGCTGGCCAGCAAAATAGACCAACATTTGGATGCCGTATGCTAGAAAAGCAGGAAGAAATATTACAAATTGCGGCTTTAAAATGGAATCCCGTTTTGCCAGTCTAATAAATCCCATCAAGGTACGCCAACGAATACCTGAACTGAACTTTGAGGCAGTTTGGTTCTGTTCTGTTCAGCGACGAGTCCCGATTTTGCCTTTATGGTAACGACCGACGTCCCCTTGTTTAGCGCCGCACTATACGTTAAATTGAATTTTTCTGGTTTAAAATCTAATATAACGAGAAGGAATAGAGATAACTCAACAAATTAAAAAAAAATAATGTTCATGTTACGTGAATTAAGGGAAGATATTTAAAAATGCCTACATTGCTTATTGTAGGGGTTGACGTAAGGGGTGAAATTGAGCATGTTTAAAAAATCGATGACCGATTCGATTTAATTTAATGCAGATTAATGAAAAAAATATTAAGATACCGTCAACCCCTAAATTAGGGGTTGAAATAATGAGTAAATGGCTAAAAATCAGAAAATTCGCTGACAAACATTGTAAGTGGTTTTTGTGGGCGGTAAAAACGATTCTAGTAACCATTTCTTAAAAATCCTAAACTGTATAGATGGTTTCTCGCTATCATTTTCCTTTCTACGGATGGAAATGGACAGCAAGAATCTGAAAAAGCGAAATGTCGCAGAATAGAATTGAAAATGGTTTTCTTGGGGATTGGATATCATTTTGGCAACCATTTCTGCATTATTGTCTACTGTGTGGATGGTTCATCGTTCCCCCAACTCTAGGGTATATTCGAAGAAGGGGTTTTGAAGACCTGATTATTATCAAAATGTTGTTTAGAAAACAATGGTTAATAACTTTTAATTTTCTATTGCTAATCAAGTAATGTTTATTAAATTTGTATAATGATTATTTTGTTTTGACACAACATAAACGTTCAAAAACTTTCAGGGTGACAGACTGCTGACATTTGCAACGTCTTTACAATGTGTTTACATCGTTAAAACAACTTTCATTTCCAACGTTACCATTTTTCTTAATGAGCATATTATTTAATTTAGTACAATTTTTAAAGAGAGCTAATTATATTATTATTTTAATAAATTATTGATACAATGTTAGTACCATATCGTACCAATAATTTATTTAAATAACAATATAATTACAGAAGACTTCAAGTACTTTTTACATTCTCATTCCTGATAATGTAATGTGATCGTACAAATTTTCAATCTCTGGTTTTTAACGGATCTTTACATTTCGGCACTCACAGAATCCGAAAACCATAATATTTCATCGGTGTCTGTATGTCTGTATATCTGTATGTCTGTATGTCTTTATGTATGGTTACCTGAATGTTGTAGCCACGCTAACTTTTGAAGGATTTGTCCAATCGAGTCCGCATTTGATACACTTCTGAAGGTCCCAAAAATAAAGGCTAAGTTTGTTAATCAGATATTTCGAACTATAATTAAAAAATTGAGAGCATTTTTAGAATTTTGAATATATTTTTTTTATAGATCCAAAAATTTCGTTCAAAATTTTCACCAGATACCAAATATATTTCAAAACTATTCTACCCGAATTTTTCGATTAGTCCAAAATTAAAAAAATTATAGCATTCTCAAAATTTTCAATTTTTTCTTCTTTATTCATAATGTCTCCTCTAGGGGTTTACATGACTTCCATTCCTTACAATCTTTCCGTTTATATCTTAATTTTTTTATAATCTCATCCTTTCTATATATACAATCATTTACAACTATTTACATAAGGTCTTATATCTAGTTCCTTATTTCTATTTCCTGCGATACCGCAATTTAGGACTTATCAGCAAACGAGTGAGCGCGCGAATGAAAGCGAGAGTGCAATCAAGAGAGAGAGAGAGAGAGAGAGAGAGAGAGAAAGAGAGCATGAGAACGCAAACGCATCTTAGTCTACTTAACTTTTACTTTACCATTACTTACAATTTAACGCTTCTAATCTAAGCGACTTCCGTTTCCTTTTTCTTTTACTTTTTTATATCTCCATTTACCTTTTTCATGTGCATTCTTTAATTCTTTCTCATTCGCCCCTCTAGCACCCTCCAACTCCTTCATCCATTCTTCTTCTAATCCACCGTCCCCTGGAATCTTAACCACATTTTCTTGCCAGCTTCTTTTATCTACCATTCCTCTCCTACATCCTTCCCATACATGCTCCCATGTTTCCTTCTCCCATTCACATATTCTATACTTTTTGTTCTCTTCTTTTTCCCAGTACATCTCCTCCGTTACCTCGTTTCCCAATCTAAATCTTGCTATTCTGGTCGTTAATTCGATCGCCCTACCTCCCCTCTCTTCTACCTCCATCAAACACTTTCTCGCCAACACCCCTCCCTTTCCCTCTCTCAGCTTCGTCTCAAATTTCCATGCCCTCTTTCCCGCTCTAATACTTAACTTATCCCTTTGCGCTTCTTCTCTCACCATACATCCTGGCGTCCTCCAGTTTGCCCCTAATTTTTACCTTATATACCTTTCTTGTAAACTCTTAATATCTTTCCTTTCTTTCCATCCCCATATCTCTGCTCTATAATCTAATACCGGCCATACTAGCATATCAAATAACCATATTCTCCTTCTCCAATTTTTTTAACCTTCTTTTTCCTATTCCCCATATCTGTTTCATTACCCCTGCTGCTTTCTTTTATCCTTTCTCTTATATGAGCTGTATGATATCCATTCGTTTGCAAGATATATTCCAAATATTTGTACTTTTTGACTTCTTCTAACTTTATTCCTTTCCATCTCCCTGCCTGTTCTTTCTTCCTTCCCTCTCCGTTTCTAAACCTCAGTATCATTGTCTTTTCTACATTTTAATTCAGCTTTTTCCCATCTAATTATTTCTGTAATCCTGTAATTAATCCCGCCATCCCTTCTTTATCCTCTGCCATCAACACTATGTCGTCTGCGTATGCCAGTGTATATATCTTTTTCTTCCCTATCCTTACTCCTCCCTAACCCTTTCTCCTGGTTTCTTCTTCTGATACTCTCTTTATTAATCCCTCTCTTATCCCCTTTTTTATCATAACTTTTTCTCCTCGGTCTAATGAGTCAAACGCCACCTTTAAGTCCACGAACATTGCTATAATTGTCCCTTTTTCCCATCTAATTATCTTATTTACTAGATAGTTCAGAACATATATGTTGTCCATTGCCCCTCCCTTGCCTTTCTTGACTATTGGTATTACTAAAACTTCTTTCCATAACTCTTATCACCCCTCTTCTCTCCATACTGTATTCAAAATTATCCATGCTCATTCCTCTAGTTCCACCCTTTCATATTTCCTTACTTCATTTGGAATCTCATCTATATCAGGTGCCTTTCCATCCTTCATTATTCCTAAAACTTTAACTATTTTTTCCCTTGAAATGTCCTCTTCTTCATCTCCTTCTCTACCATATTTTCCTCCCTTTACAACTTTTCTCTCTACCCCTCCTAGCAAATCCATAAAATATTCCTTCCATTCTTTCATTTCAATATCTTGGTTTAATGTTTTACTTCTTTTTCTTTCTCTATTTACTACCTTCCATACCTCTACTTCCGTCCTAGCCTTCTCCGCCTCTTCCTCAAACCTTTTATTCCCTTCCTCTTTCTTTTGATAACAAAACTCAGTATACTCTTTCTTTTTTTCCCTATATTCTTCCCCGTTACTTTTTCTGTTCTCCACTTTCCTCATTCCTTTCTGACCTGCTTTTTTTCTCTTTGCAGTTCTCATCTTACCCACTTCTATTCCCCCCTTTACTGACTTAATTTCTGTTTGTGCACTCTAATCCTATTTTTATTTCTCCTATCATTTTTCCCATCTCCTCGTCCACATTTCCCTCTCCTATTTTGATATTTCCTCTTTTTTCTCTAAACTGTTCTTTTCTTTTCCTTCACTTATCCTCTTTTCCTACATTTTTTACATTTGCTCCCCTTTTAGTCCGAATCAGTATATTCACCTACCTCTAGTTTCGTCACGTTCTCTCTCACCTCATCATCCACTATCACATAATCAATTATCGTTCCCCTTTCACTTTCTGAGCGCGTATATTCTCCTTTTTCGTCCCCTTCTATATTTCCGTTTAAGATATACCATGCCAAGTCCTCCAAGCTCTTCAACAACTTTTTTCCCTCCCCATTTAGTACCTTATATTTGAATTTTTTTCCTCCCTCTTCTCCCCATTCACTTCCTCCTCTGTCTTCTGTTCTCGCATTGAAATCCCCACACATTATCATCCTAATCTCCTCTTTATTTCCTTCAATCATTTCTTAAATCTCTTCTGCTTTTTCCTGCATATCACCGTTCAAATAAATTCCCACTACCTTCCACTTCTCTCCTCCTATCATTGCTTCTTCTACTATTACTCCTTCTTTTTGTTCATTCCTGTCTTTCTTATCTTTCCCTGTTATACATTCATTCCTTACTCCCATCACCATTCCTCCCATTCCTCTGTCCTTTTTATTCTTCCTCTTTGCATTTTGCACTTGCCATTTGTAACTTCTTGGTAACCTTCCCCGTACTCTTTCCCATTTCCTTTCATCTAGCCACGCCTCCAATCATTATGACAACATCCCATTGTGGCAAATTTCCCATAAACTCCCTATCTTTTCTCTCCAATCCTGCTATATTCCAGTAACAAATCTTTCAATCTTCCCTACTTTCGTTTCTCATCTTTTTTCCCCTCTTACTATATCCTATTTTCCTATCTCCCATTCCTTGCTCTTCTAGTTTCCCTGCACCTCATTCCTTACTATCTGTTCCCTTTTTTCATCCCAATCCTACCATACAATACTCCATCTATCTGAATTCTCCCATACTTAACCCATGTTTTTTCCGCTTTTTGTTTTCTCTTCCGCTATTTCCCTTAATTTATACTGCATCTTCCTTTCTACCCATGTCAAATAATCCTCTATTCTCTCTGGACACTTCCCTTCCTACATTTCGCATTTTCTCTATCTCTACCTTAGCATCAATCCTTTTTAGCACTTCGTCCACCCCTTCCTTCAGCTCCTTCCCCTCTAATTTTATACCCTTTATCACTATGTTTAATTTTCTTTCTTCTCTCTCTTTCCTTTCTGTTCTTTGTTCTATTTTTCTCAGCCTTTCCATCTCCTTATTCCCACTCTCGCCCCCACCACAATCCCCGTTCGAGCTTTCAAGTTTCTTCATCCTACCTCTTATCTCCTCTACCTTTCTATTATTAACTTCTTCCTCCTTCTCTAGTTTTTGCTCCAATGACAGCATCCTTTTTTCTAACTTTTCCCTGATTTCTTCCCATTTTTTTTCTTTCTTTCTTTACTTCAGCCATTTCCCGCCTAATTTCCTTCTTTAATTTCTCTCCTCCTTTCTCCTGCTTTTTTTCATAAATCCTCATTAGCTCTATCATCACTTCTCGAATTTCCTTTAGTCTTTCCTCTTTCATCGACACTTCACTTTCATTTCCGCTACCTTCAGCACCCTTACTGTTATCGATCTTCCCTACCAAACTCTGCTTTTCCGGCGGCGATCTAAATATTTTCCGATATTGTACTCTCGCCCTGATATCTTTCTTCTCTTCACTGCTTTTCCTCTCCCCTCGCTTCCTTTTGATGAATGCTTCTATTGACCCAACGCTTTTTGCTCTTAATCTTTCCTTTTCTATATTTTTTTTCTTCCCGCTTGCCTTCCTTTCCTTTATCCCTTCTTTCGGCGTACTAAATACTTCCTGCTCTAACTCTCTTTCTTCCGCGGAGATACTCGCTCCGCTAGCCATGAATCAAATTCAAACTTTCCTGCCTTCTATACTTACCTTCCTGTATCTACCGTCGCTGTCTGGAACCTGTCTCGCCTTTCTTTGTCGCTACCCAATCCTGCTACTACCAATCCGTCAGCACTGTCTTCTCACCCTGTCACAAACCTCCAAACAAACTTCCACACAAATCTGTCTCAATCCTCCAAAATATTTACCTCCCCTTTGCAATCTCACAATCCCTAAATTAATCTCTCACATCCACACCCTTCTAAACACTTCGACAATCCATTCACCTCAAATATCACCACAATATCGGAAAAACTCATCATCAACAATTCCCACTATTTTATACTTTTATGCTGGAAACGGAAGTCTTTTCAGTTTTTTTTTAACTTATAAAAATTTTTGTCAAAGTTTATCATAGATGGGTCAAAGACTTGCAAATTATCCAAATAAAAATTTTTAACTTTGATGAAAATTAGAAAAGTTATATACTTTTCAAAAATTTGAAAATCTTCGAAAAATAGAAATTTTTTTTTTTTAAAGATCCAAAAATTTTCACTAGATTCCGAATATATTGTAAAACTATTTTAGTCGAATTTTGCGATAAGCCCACATTTTTAAAAATTAGAACCTGTATAATCTAACAGTAGAGGGCAAAGCGCGATTATGGCAATGAGAATATAATCGTCAAGGCCGTAGGTGCTTTGAGAATCTTCTTTAACAGCATTT
>NC_046662.1:105850979-105852884 GCF_010883055.1 Belonocnema kinseyi
AAATTTGTCATAAGGACAACCGCAGGATTTCGCCGGGAGCGGGTGCTTCTGCATTTTTCCCGCAAGTGTTCTAGCATATTGTTGACACGCAGGGATGCTTTTTAGGCTATTAGCAAGTGAAAGCTTGGCACCTCCAAGAGCGTGGATGATGAGGACGATCAGTTTAACAGAATATTCCGGGTACAATCGTTGCAACTCCCTTATAAGGTCTCGATACCTCTCTTTCTTTTCATTCTCCTTGGCTATGATGTTTTTGTCAGCTGCTGCCGAAAATTCGATAACGAACATGGTTCGCTTCTCGAAGTCAAGAAAAACCATGTCAGGCCTCGAGTGAGCAACAGAAACAATTGTCGAGAATATAAAGTTCCAGTATATGCGGCACTTCCCATTCTCGACAATTGACTCAATTCCCCTAGGAGCATTTAGAGGAGCGGTATTAAGGTGAATGCCGTAGGAGTGACAGAGATGGTAATAAAGCACTCTTATTGCCGCATTGTGCCTTTGAATGTAGATCGTTACCGCGTCAGTTGGACAACTATATAGTATGTGAGCTAAATGCTCGGGGTGTGCATGGCACGCCCTGCAGCTATCATTGGGAATGTCTTGGTTCAAAATGTGGGGACGGTATGTTAAGGTAGAAATGACACCGTCTTGGCATGCAAAAATGAAACCCTCTGTACCAGACTTCAACCGGGCGATTTAAGGAAAGCAAACGTTAGCTCACAAGACATTGACTGATCCTTCACATTTCTGTGGAAGATACCGTGCATCCTCTTATGGAGGAGCTGTTCACGAAAGTTTTTCTCTTGTGCTTTCTTAATCTGGGTTTTCAGAAGTTAGTTCTCGAGATAGATTAGATTTGATGCATTTTGCTCACCCCTAATACTGAAGTCAAGTCCGACTGTTTCAGCAGCCTCCTCCGCTGCTTTGTATAAAAATGCTCCTTTGCCCACTTGTTCGTGATTCCTGACCACTTTAAGAAGAGTGTCTCTTCCATTTGCAACTCTATGTGCTAAACCTAGAATAATCCTTTTGTGAAGACATTCAAGACTCAATATTCCGTGACCCCCTTGACGGCGTGAGATGTACAGTCGCGGAATGGAAGACTTAAGATGCATGCTTTTGTTCATGTGCATAACCTTTCTTGTCCCGATATCAAGAAATCTGAGCTTGTTCTTCGTCCATGGAACTACTCCAAATGAATAGAGTAGTACCGGGACGGCAAGCATGTTCGTTGCAGATACTTTGTTCTTCGCCGACAGTTCGGAAGACTAAATCTGTCGGATGAGACGTTTATATCTCCTTCGGAGAGTATCCTTTATAGATGTCACATCCTGAATGCTTCAAATAAACCTTGGCGCATTTGTCTAACCCCAATTCCATTCCAATTACCTTAGTATATCGTTCGACAATCCCCGGAGCTAGATGCAGTTGCTCTCTGTTTTTAGCATAGATCTTAAGATCATCCATGTAAAATACATGAGTGACCTTGTACTTTCGATCTGCAGGTTTTCCGCACAAGTACCCGTCGGAATGGCGCAGTGCTAGAGATAGTGGCAATAATGTAAAGCAAAAGAGGAGTGGGCTTATGATGTCCCCCTGAAAGATGCCTCTCTGAAACGTGACCTTGTTAGTTGTCATACGATTTTTGCCAGATGAGATAGTAAATCTGGTTTTCCAAAGCGGCATCAATCTCTCTATGCACCCAACTATTTGCGGATGAACCTTTAAGATTTCCAAAAGACAGATGATATGTCTATGGGATGTCGAATCGAAAACTTTCCGATAATCAATCCAAGCCAACGATAGGTCACGCTGGTAGAATGCTGCATCTTTGCAGACACATCTATCGATGAGCAGGTTCTCCCGACATCCGGTTACGCCTTTCTTTGAGCCTCGTTGTTC
>NC_046662.1:105852984-105854169 GCF_010883055.1 Belonocnema kinseyi
CGAAAGCTGAATGGCACCTGGGTGAGGTGTCTAGAACGGTGATTCTGGGATACCGGGCGGCCTCTCAGAGTACGCAGCCTTATCCTTGCATGCGGGGCTCTACAAGGATGGACGAACCCCTTACCTTAGCTTCCCGTGGGAACAACAATGACAACATCAAACATAGTTTTAGTAAGTGCAGTTCAAAACAACAGAACGCGCAGGGCTCCCGACAATGGGTCGGTCAACAATGCCGACCAATCTAGAGCTGGGGGAGCCTATGAAAATGGAATCAATGCGATGAATCGGCGGGATCTCGCGACCTTTGGGTGGACGGAGCAGCTGAATCACGACTTGCTAGAGTGCTACGATGCGAGTGTGGCCCGTGAATGGAGTTACATGGCACAGCTGCATGCTCTGTGGTGCGAGAAATACCCGGAGCTATCGCACTTTTCGCAGGAACGTCTGCGAAACCATGCTGAACTACTCCGTAAAAGGGGCTATGTAAGCGAAACGCCTACTCTACCACAGCTAGAACAAGCCGGCAACAAACAAAGAGAGGCGACACTAAGACGAACCGCGAGCAGGCATCCAATAGGTGAAGAACGATGCTTTACGACCCAGAGAAACATCAACACCAAGGTTTCTCTCAAGCCTAAAAATCTGGCTGAAATGGATGACGAGCTTCGTGGACATTTTTCCGGTGAATCCGACCTCTGGGCTATCAATTATTGTGTGTATAATGCAGCGAGAGCTTTGGCCGATGCGAACCGTAAAACAAAACCAACGGCTGATCATAAGACCAAAAGACGAATGCATCAACTTGCCATAAAGATAGGCTGGGCAAGATAGTACGCGTCCCGCATTCAATATGTGATTGACTACATCACATCTAGCAGGAATTTTACCGCCAAGGTTCGAAAGTTCGCGCGCGAACTCCGGACCCGTTATCACACTCTTAACAAGTCAAAGCTGCTGACCATCAGGCAGAATATTGTTGAGAGAATACGTATACTATTTGACGCTAAGAGAAGTCTAGAGCTGAGGCAGAGGTGGGTTAGAGAAAATCAACAGTTTCTCTCTCACCCATCTCGACTCTTCCAAGACCTTTCAGTTACTGTCGAACACCCACCCAAACCAGAGGAGGTCGAAGTATTTTGGAGAGAAGTCTACGAAGTTCAGCATAGACTGGACGAAGACTCAGAA
>NC_046662.1:105854269-105865293 GCF_010883055.1 Belonocnema kinseyi
TTTATATAAGAAAGTATCCAATGGCTATTTCGACGACCTATTCTTTTTATTTTATATATCGATGATAAAAAATATGAATCGAATATATACCCGCGTGAAAAAAGTTTGCATGGCTCAAGCATGGCAAGACACTTGGAAATATCTGGCTAAAGCATGTGTCACGGCTGAATGGCAGCATGTCGCAAGCCTTGATCCTGTCCGTTTCCCATGCATAGGACACGCTAACCACAAATGAATATTCTCAAGAACGTGTAAGTTTCAGAGAAATTGAGCTTGCATTAAAAATGAAAATCTTAGGTTTGCCAAAAGCTGACACGTCTCTAAATGGTAAGTTTACTACCCGGGTGCACTGGGTCGCACACCAGGTAGTTTAGCACGTATTCTATGAGAACTTTAAAAAAATTTTAATTGTGCCAATTGCCAAAATAACTACCATTAGTAAGTCAACGATCCGGATGCACCAGATTGAGCACCAGGTTGTATAATACGTATTCTACGAGAAATTTTTACAAATTTAAATTTTGTGAATGATGAAACAATTCCAAATGGTGAGTCGACAACCTGGGTGCACCAGGTCGCACTCCAGTTATCTTAGCACATATCTTACGACAACTTTTTCAAAATTTTGATGGTTTCTGTAGCCAAAATAACTAAAAATTGTGAGTCAACGATCCGGGTGCACCAGGTCGAGCACAAGGTAGTTTAATACTATTCTACGAGAACTTTTTACAAATCAAAATTTTGTGAATGATGAAATCAATTCCAAATGTTGAGTAACTACCCGGATGCGCGAGGTCGGACCTCAGGTATCTTAGCACATATTCTGCAAGAACTTTTTCAACATTTAGATTGTTCCAACAGCCAAAATTACTAAAAATAGTGACTCAACGATCCGGGCGCACCGGGTCGAGCACCAGGTTGTTTAATACGTATTCTACGAGAACTTTAAAAAAATTTAAATTTTGTGAATAAAAAAAACAGTTCCAAATGGTTAGTCGATGACCCGGGTGCACCAGGTCGCGCCCCAGATATTTTAGCACGTATTCTACGAGAAATTTTTCAAAATTTAGATTGTTTTAACTGCCAAAATATCTAAAAATTATGAGTCGACGATTCGGGTGCATCAGCTCGAGCACGATGTAGTTTAATACGTATTCGACGAGACAATTTTCAAACTTTATACTTTTTGCATAATGAAAACAGTTATAAATGGTGAGTTGACGACCCGGGTGAACCAGGTCGCACCCCAGGTATCTTAGCACGTATTCTACGCGAATTTTTTCAAAATTTAGATTGTTTCAGCAGCCAAAATAACTAACAATTGTGAGTCAACGATTCGGGTACACCAGGTCACGCCCCAGGTTGACTCTAATTTTCAGTCATTTTGGCTGTTGGAATAATCTAACTTTTGAAAATTGTCTCGTAGAATACGTGCTCAACTACCTGAGGTGCGACCTGGTTCACCCAGGTCGCCGACTCACCATTTGGAATTGTTTTCATCATTTACAAAATTTAAATTTTTTAAAAGTTCTTGCTGAATATGCAGAATACCTGGTGCTCGATCTGGTGCATCCGGATCGTCGACTCACATTTTTTAGTAATTTTAGCTGTTAAAACAATCTAAATTTTGAAACAGTTCTCGTAGCATACGTACTAAGTTACCTAGGGTGCTAGCTGGTGCACCCTGGTCGTCGAAACAGAAGTTTCAGTAATTTTGGCTGTTGAAACAATATTAATTTTGAAAAAGTTCTCGTAGAATACGTGATGAGATACCTGGGGCGTGACCCGGTGCACCCGAGTCGTTGATTGACCATTTAAAATTGTTTTCATTATTTACAAAATTTCAATTTTTAAAAAGTTCTCGTAGATTACGTATTATACTACCTGGTGCTCGACCTGGTGCACCCGGGTCGTCGACACACAATTTTTAGTAATTTTGGTTGTTGAAACAATATCAATTTTGAAAAAGTTTTCGTAGAATACGTGATAAGATACCTGGGGCGCGACCTTGTGCATAATATAATAATAATTCAAAACGAATTTTTATCTTAATATTTGTCATTAATATACAAATTTTGAATAAATGAAACATGGACGCAAAAAGTGGTTAATTATTCCCTGGAATTGGCTTGTTCCAAGTTGTAATATAAAGAAGACTCAGTGAAGAATAATTAACGTACGAACCATGTATGAAGTCAAGGCTCAATGAAATGAAGCCGTTGCAAACTTAGAATTTGTTTACTACATAAATTATGAATTGATATACAAAAAATCTATACAGAGTTGATTGGGAAGTAATTTTGTTGACAGAACAGGTCAATTGCAATCTACATCTGCTTTTTTATCTATTTGAAGAAGAAAAGTAATTTGTAAATGAACACTAAATTAAACTGAAAATGTATTTAGTTTGAATGAAAGATCCATATCGTTATTTTGTAGTTATAAGAAATCTTACTTCTAATAACTGTACCTAGAAACAATTCGTAGTAATTGTTTCACCTCTGGGTAAAATTTTAAGTAAAATTTAATGGATTTTTAATTAAAATTCTTTTTTTTTTTTATAATTTTAAAATACTTTAAAATCTATCATTATTGAAAAGAAATTCATTAATATTATTCTAAAATATTTGTTCGTTAAAATTTAGACTTTTTATCTAAATAACGTATTGCCATAGAACATAAACTTTATAGCTTATATTAAATACTAACAATTGCGTTTTTAACTTTTCGACGACTATATAAAGAACAGAATTTTCATACATAAGCTGAAGTAAATAATTTATGAGCATTTTCCAAAATTTGACTTTTACAGGGTTAAGGAAAAAAGAAATTCTATTTAAGATTACAGTCAATGAAATTGATATTTTAACTTGAGCACCTAAAATCTTGTTATGCTACTGAAAGTGATAACAAGAAAATTCAAATTTTTCATATGCTGACGCCCATATATTATTGAGACAACTTTTAATTTCTTACAAAACGGAAAATTGAGGAATTTTCATATTTAACGGTAAAGAGGAAACAGCTTTATCCAAATATGCATACGGGTCACTAACTACAATAATTCGAAAAATCGATAAAAATACTGTGCTTTTCTTTATTATAGCTGATAATTTTAACAATTGCTACCCTTAGTTATATTTAAAAAAATAATGATTATAAATAAGAAAGTTTTAGAAACTACTAAATGTCGTAGCAGCCACGACAGCATTTAGTAATTTTTTGTGGAAACACCTTTTGGACATATTTTTTTTAACTAATAAACTTCATTTTTGAATCTAGTGTCATTGCTTTTGTTATTCATTTTCTGTAATTATTTAAAATAGCTTTTTATTTTTACCAGAGGCTTAATACTGTTGTACAGGAACAGACCAGACAATTTTAAACTCCTCCTTCCAAATAATACGAAGCCTTTGTATTAGAGCTCATGTATGTTAAGAGTTGCAAGTTTAAGCAGAATTATAGCTCATTTGAAGCACAAACATAGAAAAATTGCACATAAAAAAATTTGAAAGCCGACTGTGTGTCAGAAGTCGTGGAAAGTATCAAAGGTCGTGGAAAGTAGCAGATGTCGTGGGATCCACCACAGGACATAACAAATTGTCGTGAAATCAACCTTTGGTCATATTTTTATTATACAAAAAAACGCAAATTTTAATTATTGCAAACAATGTGCCACTACTTTTGTTATTTCTTTTATAAAATTATTTGAAATTGCTTTTTATTTGCACAAGATGCTTTATACTGTTGTACTGTAACAGACCAGAAAAGTTTTAAAATCCTCTTTGCTAGCAATGTGAAGCCTTTATATTAGAGCTCATGAATGTTAGAAGTTGCAAGTTTGAGCAACATTATACGTCATCTGAAGCACAAACATAGAAAAATCTCCAAAAAGCTGACTATGTTTCAGAAGTCGTGGAAAGTACCAGAGGTCGTGAAAAGTACCAGATGTCGTGAAATCCACCATAGGTCATAGGAAATTCTCGTGGAAACAATACTTGGTCATATTTCTATTAAACAAGAAAACGCAATTTTTAATTATTGTGAATAATGTGCCACTGCTTTTGTTATTTATTTTATATAATTATTTAAAATTGCTTTTCACTTGCACAAGATGCTTTATGCTGTTGTACTGGAACAGACCAGAAAGTTTGAAGCTCCTTCTTCCAAGTAACACGAAGCCTTTGTTTTATAGTTCATGTTTGTTAAGAGTTGCAATTTTAAGCAGAATTATACGTGATCTGAAGCGCAAACGCAGAAAAATTGTGAAAAAGATCATTTGAAAGCTATGTGTCAGAACTCGTGGAAAGTACCAGAGGTCGTGGAAAGTGCCAGATGTCGTGGAATCCACCACAGGACATAGGTAATTGCCTCACGCCTGAGTGCTCGCCTGAAAAATCCCGGAAAAGGATTTGAAATCTTGCTACATAATCAGAGGTCGAGTTAAGGTTTAAAAATCCTACTTCTGAGGAATACAAAACTTTTCTATTAGATCTCATGTAGGGAAAAGCGATTTTGTATTTGATCGATTCTTTACCCCCAGAATTGAAAAAGCGATTATTTTATTTATCTCTCCGTCCTATACTTTCGTGATCACAGCGAACATTTCTTATTTTTATTGCTCTTTCCTATAATTTTACTTTTGTGCTCAAGACTGCATCTCAATCTAAGGGGTAACGTATCAAATTTTGATTTTGCTATTTTACAGCGTTTCAAACAGTATGCATCCTATTGTCACTTATAGAATATTAAAATATTACCGTCTGATATTTTCTACATTAATAATTTCAAACTTAGAATGATTAGTTTATAAAATATTTATTTATTATTGCACAACAAACAAAATAAAAAAGGGACATAAGCAGCGCAGCTAATATCAACACATCTCATTGCCAACATAAACCTAATAAAAGCCACTCTAAAATTTGAATTGATTATCGCATAAAATCATAAAATCGACGTTACGTAACGCAGTTGATGACCCCTTTCCCATGTAACACTTCGTAACAAATCGTCCGACCTCCTTCTCTTGGCGCGTTACGTAATATGTGAACGGCCCCTACGCGCAAGCGCAATCTGCGCTCAAAATTTTTATTGCCCAAGTTTCGAAATAGAATATACCTTTTTTTCTATCCTTTATTCTTAGAAAGGAAGGTCTGAAACTTTTCATAGCATCAAAGTTGCATGTGTAGGGAGCCGTCTGATTGGTTGACTTTTTTTTTTACTTGCACGTAGGGAGACCATAATTTGTTGGATCATGACAGACTAGTACATTTTAGTAGACAGAAGAAAGAATAAGGTAAATACAATTCTATTTATATATTATCAGAGATGAGGTGGGCATTGTGTATTAGTTACTACAAAATATGTTGATATTATGTAATATTTTTATGTGGGAAAAGGAATAAACAGTGTCTCTTTGTCGATCTTCAATCACTTTATTTAAGATTGAATAAATTTAATGATTTATAGGTAAATATAAACTATTTCGGACATTTTTACATAGATCATAAAAGATCGATCCTTCTCATTAAATTTTTTTGCTGAATCGATCTTAATAAATTCGATTCTGGATCGATTCATGAATCGATCTTTTCAAGAAAATCGCCCATCCCTAATCTCATGTATGTTAATAGGTTCCAATCAAGGAATGGCGCTTTTAGCCTCCAACTATACACGCTTGCACTTTTGTGCAGAGAATCTTACTTTGGAAAATCGAAAAATTTGTGCAATGCTCAAAGTGGTTTATTCAATTGATTTTTTTAAATCAATTTCACACTACCGAAGATGATGTTCGAACATCCCCAGAAAGCCATTCTGGCGGAGCCATATTCCTGAATTTTCTTCCAGTTGTATTAAATATTTTTTGCGTCACATTATTATAATTTAAAATTATGTGTCCGGGTTTAGATGGTTACTGCCCAACATGTCGAAAGCATTTTTGGTTGGAGTTGGATTTTTATTTATTTATTTATTTATTTATTTAAATATAGTTTGTACGGGGCTCAGGGATAAAACCCCGGACTTTTAACGTATAATCCGTGCATCTAGCCAACTAAGCCACCGAGGCTAATTATTATTATTATTATTATTACTATTATTAAACTTTTACTCGGGTAAACCCGGTTATACATCATAGCCACGGACTAAGTCAAGTGACTGATGAGATTAGAATGTTATAAGTTAATTCAAATAATTTAATACGATGGTTGAAAATTCCTGCGATGATGTTGTAGTTATACAATTACTAGCGGCCACGAGCGTTGGAGGTGACAACAGTAACCTGTGGATGCTTTCTTAGAGCTACCACCTGCCACTCCACGAGTTTTTAGTCGCTCGCTTCCTGATGATCAAGAAAGTTTCTACAATGCGACAGGTGTTTAATATAACCGCCTTCTGAGCTGCTGCCAATACCCTACTGACTCCTAAATGTTCAAGACGTTCAGTGCACCTAGCGTGCACATTGCCTGTAGCCGAAATCACAATGGGATGAATAGATGCATGATTCACATTCCGCCATATGGTCTTTATTTCATGCCTTAACTGCCTTTAATGTCTCTTGCTTGTAGTCAATGTATGCCATGTGTAAGTTTCTTTAATGCTTACGAACTTGAGTCATGGCAACAGCGTCTATAGTGGCTAGGTCTTTACAGCCTTGTGAGCTTTTACAACATCCTTTTTGTTGTTCCGTAAGAAAGCCATTCTCGTCGCAATGAGAATATAGCTTATCTGCAATGATAACTGTAAGACATTTATAAATTGTTGAAAGACAGGCTATCGGTCGAAAGTCAGATGGATTTTGAGCATCTGGTTTCTTCAGTATCATATACAAAGTACCTTAGAGCATAAAACCTGGCATCAAATCTGGGTGTTCAATGATCTTCTGAAAACGCCTTGCCAACGCAAAATGGACACTCGTCAGGTACTTGTACTAGAAGTTGTGCACCATGTCCGGACCTGGAGCTTTCCAATCACTTGCCATCTTCAAGACCACTAAAACATCCAAAGCTGTGATGTTTGTCAGATGCATTTCTGGGCTATTGCTTGCCCTTGCTTCCTCCAATTTGAACCACGTAGCGTCCAAATTGCATCTGTTCATTTCACCCAAACACCCGACCAGTAGTTAGTCATATCATCCAATTGAGGGACTTCGGTGCCTTGGTGGTTATTTGGCTTTAATCTCAGTTCACGATAGAATCTTCTTTCATCTGTCTAAAAGCTTTGGTTTTGTTGCCTTCGTGCATTACTTTTCTTGCACGGATGCAGTCTGTCAATAAGAACATCAAGTCTCTGTCGTTCAGAGTCTAAAATTTCATCCAATATTGCCGGTGTTAATGTCTCGATGTGCCGAGGGTGGATGATTTTAGTAACATGGTTCATCAGCTTTCTGGTTCTATTTCCTTTTTTATAATGATTTCATCGACCCAATTTGCACCTTACTTTGCTGACATCCATATCCAACCTGATCTTCCATGGTGGATCTCGATCCCTTGCTGGGACAAAAACTGCATTGGCAGGCCTAGTTTTCCGGCCCAACGTTCTACCGGTTGCTGCAGCTGCACAGTATATAAGAGTTTGCACCTCTAACGCATTTTTTGCTACGTTCAAATACGTAGGTAAAACCTTGCTTTCGAGATGTGCTATTAGTCCACGTAGATCATTTGTGATGTTCATTTTGGGCAGAGAATGCCTTAGTGTTGGTTCTACATATCTAAACTCTAGTGAAGCATGACCAAAATTCGTTTCCAGGTGCTGTAGTTCTTCTGAGATTTTCCTATCCACATCATCTTTAGTAATATCCAGATGTGGTTCTAATGGTTCCGATGCATGATGTTCATTATCCCTGGCACCTATGCCTTCAGTATCAATTAGGTCTTCGTTATCCACATCTTCCAAGGCCAGCTCATCAATAGGAAGCTGCCGTTCCACTTCCAGTTTGATAGCAGCTAGTTCAGCAGCCGCAAGCAGTCTGTTTACATATATTGAGCGTTTTTGATCTGCCAGATTCTGCTCATTTATTTTTGTGGCTAGCTCTTTGTATTTAAGTAAAAAAGTCTATGATGTTCTCTCCTCACACTTTGCCCATATTTCTCTGCTAAAAAATAAAGGCGCATAACATCTCTGTTCATTAGGCCATATCCCTTTCGGGGTAGAAGTGACTCACTCCGTGATGCGGGAGTACTGTGAGGAAGGATGTGTAGGTTTTTAGATTGATCCAGAATTCTCGTGTTGCTTATTTAAGTAACAAGTTCAATCCGCAACCCTACTCCGACCCAGGTTGCTGTTCAATCTCTCTAGCAATCACCCTAAGTGAAGAGCCTAACAAAGTCATCAAGTGTGGTTCCCCACTCAGATCTATTAGTATTGATGGTGTTTTGTTTTAGGCGTCCTTCACTCTACTGTCACGCTCTTTATTAACTGATTGTCGTCATACTTTTCAGCAGTCCTATGCATCGCCCCACTCTTTCTGTTCTTTTAGCATCCGAGGGGGTATCGTTGTTCAAATAAATCCGATGGATGGCGCTCCGCTCAGGTAGGCCTTTCTTGGCTTTGTTCTCTATTGGCAAAAACGGTCAATATCCTATTGAATGTGATTTATTTGAGAACAGTATGTAAAATTGACAAATTAAATTAAAAGAACTTGTAGCCGAGTAAATTACTTATTGTATTGAAAGTATTTTGAATTATTAGGACAAAATCATAGAATTAAAATGTGTAGCTCTGGACTGTTACTTTGGCTGTAACTTCAAATAGTATTAACATGCTATTAACAGTGGCATTAACAAACGAGTTTATTTTTCAACCAAGTAAATATATTTCTAACCTAAAACATTAGGTTGCAACTATAATGATGAATATTCAACTAGAACAGTTAAATTTTAGAGCTAAGTCTAAAAAATATTGGCTGAAAACACTACGGATTAAACTTCGAATTAAAAAGTACACTGTAAAAATGTTAGCAATTTTAATATACATTTAATGGATATTTTTATAATAAATTTAAGATCCAAGTATACCAAATTGCCATGAAGAGACTTCGTATATTAAATTTCATATATCGCATATTCATCATTTATTAGAAAAGATAGATATTTGTATTTTACAAAAATTGATAAGAATTTTCACAATAATTTTTAATTATAAATAATAAAACATAATATTTTTTCCTAAATAAACATAAATGCTACAGGTTTTTATGTGAAAAAGTTCAAATAAGAAAATCATTAAGAAACCTAACACCCAAGCATATGTACTGACATTAAAATTCTAACATTCACAGCGAATTTCAAAAAAAAAAATTCCACCTGTACCTTGCTCTTTGATTATAAGTGAGTATTCAGTCGACGAATTTGAGGTCATTCTTTTTTAATATTTGACAGGTTTTGAAGGCATCAAAGAACTTGGTCTTTTCATGCACTCTGTCTCGTTTTTTCGGGTCCATTCCTCGGTTGGTCTCGTCACATTCTTCCTCGGTCTCGTCTCGGTTTTGCCGAGGAACGCAACAGATGTGTGCTAGTGGAGCGGGCACCTCGCAGAAAATCGGCGATCCTCCATTGTACATCGAATTCGGTGTTCAAGGGAGTTGCAACAAATTTGAGCTACACAGGTTCATTCAGAAAATCTAGGGCAAAAGCATCATTTAGACACTTTTTTTCTCATCCAGAGCAACGTAAAGTGTCGTCTACAAATTGTCAGTCACCTGCCAAGATGATTTTGTCGGGTGTTATTTGGGTGAAATAGATGTTGATAAGCAGCTAACTTATGATAATAATCACCTAACTTTTAAATTCCTCCCATTTACCAGTAACTATTAGTGTCTTTGAATAAAAATTGTACTTGTCGTAATATAATATCAAAATCTTAGGTTAGTCAAAACCTACATGATATTCAAACCACCAAAGCCGGGATGTGAAAACTAAGTCGTGACCGTCTGCATCTTAATTGATGCCTATTCGTTCGAAGCAATTTCCTCTAGATTTTCTGTATTCAAAAGAGTGAAGTTAGCTGGTGGTTGAAGTGAAAATACCTAACCGCATATGTAGATGGTCATGACTTTTTTTACACATCCCGGTTTTAGTTTAAATATCGACGGCCATGACTAACGTAACATTTGGAGTTTGCATTAGGAAATTTTCATTTTATTCTAAGTGACTAGTATACACTGTTATATGAAATAAAGTTGAAAATTAGGAAAATATCATTTCAATTAGTTTCCCTATTAAAAATTATTCAGTCTAATATCGCAATGCGAATAGTTGCATTGACAGGCGTTCAGGTGATTGACAGCGCTGTTCAGCACTCCACAACTCTCGGCATTGAGCCTAAATTAAGTCTCCAAATTATACTTTCCCCTAGATGCCCAGATGGGCACCTACGTTCAGAGGAATACATTTGAGACTTGCAAATTGGTTCAAATACTGATTGGGAGACCAATGAAATTTGAGATGCAACAAATTTAACACCAGCGTTTTACTGTGAATTGTCATTCTTTAGTAAATAGTTAAAGTCTAAATAAGATTACGTATTTTACTTTTTTGTCTATTACTGATTAATTTGATATCAAACATGAGTATGTTTTAATTATTACAAAGATTTAACGTCGCTGTATTCGTATATCATATTGTTCTAGTGAAAGATTTAGTTTGCCAATTATAAGAATATACGAGGGTAGTTCAATAAGTCCTTAGAATGAAGTATAAAAACAATTTTTTTTGGGTAAATTTTTTTTTATTTTCAACATAATCTCCTTGGAGCTCTATACACTTGGTCAATCGCTTTTCAAGTTTTTTTAATCCTTCAGAAAAGTGCGATTTCGGAAGTTCCTCAAAATAAGCACTTACAGAGGCAATGAAGTTTTCGTTGTCTGGAAATCTCTGTCCACCGAGCCATTTTTTCAAGTTTGAAAATAAGAAAAAGTCACTGGCTAACTCACGCACTTTTAATCTTCTATCCTTCAACACCATATCGTGGATTTTATTGATGATTTCGGGAGTACTTGCTTCTACGGGCCTTCCTGAACGTGG
>NC_046662.1:105865393-105875053 GCF_010883055.1 Belonocnema kinseyi
ATATATCTAGTCGGGAGTGGTGCTGACTGAAAACAGATTATTTGGAGCGATTCGCGCGCCATCTGTTGGTCATTCTAAGGACTTATTGAACTACCCTCGTAATATATGAAATACTAGGGTAAAAATATATGTATATTTTCAAGTCATTTAAAGTTTAAAGAACTTAAAACTCATTTCATTTTTCATTTTTTAGAGTAGAATTTCAAAATTTTGTGGCGTCTTATTTCTACGGTTCATTAATAAAATATAGTTGTCGGGATACTCAAAAACTCAAATGTGCGTACCTACTTGAATCACTTGGACTACTATATATTTTAAAAATTGCATGAAATTTTAATGTATAATAAGTACATATTAATCAGTGATAACAATCATAAACGCATATGATCATCACACACAATGAGACTTTTTTTTAGAATAAATGATAAAAATGAATGAGAATTTAATATAATATCGTTTCAAAACAGGGAAAACAGGATGTGCGTATCAAAAATTAATATATTTACTATATCAAAGTTAACACTTGAAGTTAAAATAATAGTCATACATTTACTTGAAAGAGAGAAAACATCGTTTGAAGTTGCCATGCAAAGCATATGAGAATCTCAAACGACTATATAAATAATAACTAACTCCACCAAAAGATTCAGCCTTCAGAAGAAGTAACTACATACACGAATTAAATACAACTAAATACATAAACACGCGTACATTTATTTATTTTTATCATCATATACTTAATTTATTCACTACATACATGATCGCACGCTTAATTGCTATGCAAAATCGAAACGGTTACGGGGAGATGCGAACCTAACTTACCTAAAGCACTAACGCATTTCCTGACAACTAAACCCCACGGCTAACTTACATTATGGAATATTTGGTAAAAATCTCGTCTAAGCGGCGTCGCTTGAAAACTCAGAGCATTATGATTTTCAATAATGAAATTGATTTTTTATAAATACATTTTTTAATGGAACTGATAATATTCTTGTATCAATAACATTCCCTAATTTGATATCTCAGTAACTCAGTATAATAAACTTGAGTGTATTTAGATGTAATATTTTATAAATTGTTCTCATTGAATTAAATCTTATTACATTAGTGTATAAATTTCGTGATAAAGAATTCACAATGTTTTAAATATAATATTAAACTGATGAATTTAAAATAGAAAGAGTTAGTTTTTATTTTAAATATTGTGAATCATCACCTTTTGGCTCGATCGGAAAATGGCGCAAACAATCGAGGAGCATTCTCAAATAAAACTATATGAAGAATTAAGAATAATGATTTCATAGTTTGCTATGCGTTTCAGATTTCGGTCAACTTCATATTGACAATATAAATTTCTACAACACTTTTTTCGAACTTATTATATTCACTATTCTTTTTATTCAAATTGTTTTTCGAAAACTCACTAAAAGGAATATCATTTTTTGATAGTGTTAATTCTTGAAATGGAGATTCATAATATTTCGTATTAAGAATACTACTTTGTCGTCTTCGTGTTTTAAATACTCGTATGATAATTTTAAACGTCGGTACTGAATTATTAATAAATATAATAAAATCTCGGTTTTCCCTATTTTGGAACGATATTATACTAAAGTCTAATTCATTTATTTTATTAATTCTAACCAAAGGTCTCTCAGTGCAGTCGAATTTATAATTCAAGCTTGCGACATTCATGTATCTTTATATGTATAATCATGTATATAAAAATTTGTATAATTCGGTAACGCATTAGCACTGACAATTTTTCTATCGGGTATCTTAAATTGTGCATATCTTAAGGTAAAGCTTAGTCGGAATACAATTTAAAACCTTTTCAATCGCAGAGTTTTGGAAAAATCTTGAATGTTGTTATTAATCTGCAAAACGTGTGAAATTTTTAAAATTTTACAGATTTTTTATTTTAGCTCATATGGGAAAAATTGTTTTTTTATAGAGTTCCAAAAATAAAAAGAAATATAGAAGCTCTAAAAATTATGAATATTTTTCTTTTGAATATAAAAAAAATGAAATATGAATATATAAATCGAACCACAAAACTTCTGATTTTCGATCAGGTGCTTTTCCAATTAAGCTATTAGAGAGATCAGAATAAGAACTCTTAATTCTAGAACATAACGCTAATTTTTAGCTAGTTGTTAATGGTACAAGTAATTATTTTGAAAAAAAATTTTAAGTTAGAAAATTTTAAAATAATAACACATTTCATAAATATTTCACAAGTATTGGAAAGAATTCATAAAGTTTTCAAAAAATTTTTTAGAAATTTCAAATTTTTAAAAAAATTTCAAAAACTCCAAAAGAGTTCACACAATATTCAAGATCTAGCAGATTTTGCATACTTTAAATGTTTCGGCTGCATATTTACTTTCCAATGTACACGTATTTATCTTCTAAACGTTTTTACAAATCAACAAATATCGTCTTTCATATCAAATGTATCAGGGGGTAAAAGCTATCTCAGGGTTCCCATCCAGCCCCTTAACCTAGCCTGCGGGGGGTCTATTGTTTCGGCTGAGTCGAGCGCTGGCGGTAAAGTCTTCTTCAACAACGTACTGCGAACCCTACACGCTACGCACCATCGCGATACACTAGGAAGAGTAAGAGAGACACTAGGAAAAGGAAAAGGAAGGAAACACAGTGCAGGACTATATATTAAGGGGCCCGTCATCTTTTCGGATTGAACATTGAATAGTTACAAATTTCTTTTTTTCTTTTGATACTTGAATTAATTGTGACTAAAAATATATATTTTTTCTTTTAACAATTCATTGTTACTACTAAAGTAGTTCTACTTTAAAACCTGGTTGTTCAACTTTTAACCATAAAGATGAATTTTCAAACCAAAAAATTAATTTTGTACCGCAGAAAGCCAATTTTTAACAAAATTTAAGAACTCTCAACCACACAGTTGAATTTTTAACTAAAACAGATTAATGTTTAAACAAAAATTTTAATTTTTATACGGGAGGAAAACGAATTTTTAAAACAAATTCAAGAATTCTAAAGCAGAAAGTTTTCAACTAAAAAATATGAAATTTTAAACCAGAAGATTAATTTATTAAAAAAAAAAGAAGAATTTTCAATATAATTCGAAAATTATCAACCAAGCAGTTGAATTTTCAACTAAAAAAGATGAATAATTATACAAAAAGTTTAATTTTCTATCTAGAAAAAACTAATTATTTAACATAATTTAAAAATTCAATTCATTGCATGTATTCAAACATTAAATTATTCCTTCGTTAGAAAAATGTATTGGCCCTGAAAAGGGCCGATTATTTTTGGCTCTCTCTCTCTCTCTCTCCTGCTTGATACGGCAGTCCTCATTGGGGATAGAATATTTAAAAATATTTCTTGTGATAAGTCTGTAATAGGGTTGTTTCATAATTTTATACAACATTATTTTTGAATGGATAATTAAAAACTAATATAAAAAGTCTTCTATTATTTTGATTTTTAGAAAACTATTCTTAAAAATTTTATATAGGCTAAGCGGCCAATAACGACAGCGGTCAATAACGGAAGCGAATTTTTGAAATGCAGCTAAGTGATTGGCCCAGACATTGTTAGACTAGTTAGTTTTTTCTAGCTAGAAAATGAAACTTTTTGTATAATTATTCATCTTGTTTAGTTTAAAATTCAACTGCTTGATTGATAATTTTTGAGTTATATTGAAAATTCGTCTTTTTTTAAAGTAAATTAATCTTCTGGTTTAAAATTTCATATTTTTTAGTTGAAAACTTTTTGTTTTAGAATTTTTGAATTTGTTTTAAAAATTCGTTTCCTTTCTATATAAAAATTAAACTTTTTGTTTAAACATTAATCTGTTTTAGTTAAAAATTCAACTGTGTGGTTGAGAGTTCTTAAATTTTGTGAAAAATTGGTTTTCTGCGGTACAAAATTAATTTTTTGGTTTGAAAATTTATCTTTATGGTTAAAAATTGAACCACCCGGTTTTAAAGTAGAACTACTTTAGTAGTAGCAATGAATTGTTAAAAGAAAAAATATATATTTTTAGTCACAATTAATTCAAGTATCAAAAGAAAAAAAGAAATTTGTAACTATTCAATGTTCAATCCGAAAAGATGACGGGCCCCTTAATATATAGTCCTGCACTGTGTTTCCTTCCTTTTCCTTTTCCTTACTCTTCCTAGTGTATCGCGATGGTGCGTAGCGTGTAGGGTTCGCAGTACGTTGTTGAAGAAGACTCTACCGCCAGCGCTCGACTCGGCCGAAACAATAGACGCCCCGCAGGCTGGGTTAAGGGACTGGATGGGAACCCTAAGATAGCTTTTACCCGTATCAGGATAAAACAAATTATCCGAAAAGGCTGACCTTAAACTGAGGTATCAGGTCATGATGTTCTCAGGTATATTTTCTGCGATGCCTGTGATTGGCTAGAGCGCCCCACCGTGGGGACTGGTCGAACTTGTTTGGCCAATCAAGTCTTTTTTTAAAAATCCGGAAGAACGGAAAGCCAAATCGGATTGGTATTATATCCATTGTCCTTATTGATGTTATTAGGGTTTTTTAAGATTTCGATTGCTTCTCTATGTTTTCTTGGAAATTTGTTGTATGTTTTTGCAATGACTGTTGTTTTATCAAATAAAATGTTACGTTCTGTTTCGATATGATGATCAGCTAGTGCTGATTGCGTGAAGTGTTTTAGTCTGACTTTACTTTCATGCTCCTTCATACGTCGGCTCACCGCTCTCCCAGTTTTTCCAATATAGATTTTGCCACTAGAACAAGGGATTTTATATAGTCCTGGATTACTGAGGGGTGCCTTTTCATCTTTAGGGTTATTTAGTAGTTGTCCTATTTTCGCAGGGGGCTTAAATATGGTTTGCATGTTGTGTTTGTTGAGAATTCTTCCTATTTGTTCTGTGACACCTTGGATGTAGGGTAGGGTGGTGGTGAATTCTTTCTCTTTCTTTCGTAGGTTGTGTTGACTTGCATTTTTGAGTGTGTTTTTTTATTGCTTTATCAATTTGTTTGTTTGTGTAATCGTTCTGTATTAAGATTTCTTTAAAGTTTTGTAATTCCGTTTGTAAGTTATCATTGTCTGTTATGGAGACAGCTCTGTATACAAGGGAGTTGATGACCGATTGTTTTTGATATGGGTGATGGTGGGAGGAGGCATGTCGGTATCTGTTTGTATGCGTGGGTTTTCTTTAAACTTCATGTCCTAATGTGTTATCAGAATTTTTGTAAACTAATGCTTCCAAGAAAGGCAATTTTCCGTTTTGTTCTATTTCCATGGTGAACTGGATATTAGGATGTAATTGATTGGTAAAATCGAAAAAGTTATTTAGTTCATCTCGTCCATGCCGCCAGATGACAAATGTGTCATCAAAGTAACGGAACCAGAATTCTGGTTTACGTTTGGCTTGGTTGAAGATTGTAGTTTCTAGATGTTCCATAAAGACATTGGCTATTACAGGTGAGATTGGGGATCCCATTGCTGCCCCTGAGGTTTGTTCGTAGAATTGGTTATTGAACGAGAAGTAAGTATTATTGAGAGAGTGTTCTATCAAAGGTATAAGCTCAGAAGGGAATTCTGTATAAAAATTCAATAATATCAGTTGTATCCGAGATTGGTACTTTCGTAAAAAGAGATACTATTTCGAAACTCACTATGATGTCTTGGGGATGAATGTGAATCTGTTGTATCTTTTTAATAAAGTCAAATAAGTTTTGGACGTGAGTGATGGAGTTTCCTGTTAAGGGTTTAGTTTCGCAGCGAGAAAACGTGCTAGGTTGTAAGTTGGTGAGTTTATTGCACTGACGATCGCTCTGAGTGGAATGTTTTTTTGTGGATTTTTCGGAGCCCGTAAAGTTTTGGAGAAATGGGATTAGTAGGTATTAAGTTAGATATTGTTTGGCTGTCAAGTTTAGAGTCTTTGAGAAGAGTTTTTGTTTTACTGACCATTGTTTGTGTGGGGTCCTTTTTAAGTTTTTTGTATGTATCGTCAGTTAGTACGTCCATGATTTTGTTGTTATAGTCTTCTTTATTCATTATTACTGTTGTGTTGCCTTTGTCTACGAGTAATATTGTAATACCTTTATTTTGATTTAGTTCTTTAATTGCGGTTTTTTCCTGTTTTGTTAAGTTTGAGGAGGGAACTTAAGCTTAGCGTAAAATGTTGGCCGTACTGCGTCGTATGTCATTCGCTTTTTCTAAATTGCTTTTATTTCTTCTTTTGGGATTTTCGATGAAGCTACAGCAAAATTATGTCCTTTAGATAAGGCTGAAATCATTTCATTGTTGAGAGGGTGGTCAGAGATGTTTTTTACTGTATTTGTTAGTTGAGTTTGTTTTATTGGAAGTAATTTGTCAAATTTTGTTTTTGGGTGGAAAGCTCTTTAATCCGTTGGGATTGGTCAAACGATATGCGGCCCAATGTGGACCAAATGTCTAATCTGAGGGTATTTGATAGCAAAAGGTAAAGTTTTAATAGTTTTTTAGAGATAGTGTGCAAAAGAAATCTGGTATGCTGTATTCTTTCTTTCACGAGACGTAAACTTGTATTATGCAGAATCGATTTGGAATTAGATGTTTCCAATTAATTCTACAGTTGTGAGAATTTTTGGACGATTTTGTTGTCCCTGCACCGTTTCAAAAAAGCTAAAGATGCTAGTAGCTTACCTTGAGAAGTCCTGAGCTTACTAAAGGTGTTGGTTTTAGTAAGAATACTCTCCCCGTAGAGTTCCTTGATAATAGATTTTATGCTTTCACGATGATTCATTTTGATAAAAAGAGATATTTCGGGTTTCACTCATGTAAAAAACTACGAATTGTTTGCCGACGTTTCGTTAACATTGCAGTTCACGTCTTCAGGGCTGACCTGAAACTGAGGTATCAGGTCATGACGTTCTTAGGTTTACTTTCTACGATGCCTGTAATTGGCTAGAGCGCCGGTCCCACGGTGGGGCCTTCTGGGCAAACACAGGCATCGTAGAAAGTATACCTAAGAACATCATGACCTGATACCTCAGTTTCAGGTCAGCCCTGAAGACGTGAACTGCAATGTTTACGAAACGTCGGCAAACAATTCGTAGTTTTTTACACGGGTGAAACCCGAAATATCTCTTTTTATTAAAATAAATCATCGTGAACGCATAAAATCTATTAAATTATCCGAAAATATATCATTTAAAAAGTCTGGTGGTATATTAACATAAACGTTCTCTTGCCATTTGTTATCTTCATACATTAATATACAAATATACATACATGAATTTCAAAGGGGTCAATTATAAAACAAATTGTGTTCTAATCATATAACTTTATATGAATCTTATTACTGACTTATTTATTACTAATTATGCATTAAAATTGCATGAGAGTTAAAAATATGTAGTAGTAAAAATAATTTGAGTAGGTTTCCACTTTTAATTGTTTTAGATGACCGAACAAATATAATTTATTTCCCACACGCAGAAATAAGAAGCCACAAAATTTTGAAATTCTAATTTAAAAAATATAAAGTTAAATTAGTGTTAAATTCTGTGAACTCCAAATGACTTGAAAATATACCTATCTTTTTACCTTTCTGTTTCATATCTTTTCTTGTTATAAATGACAAAAGGAATGTTTCATTGGAACAAAATTACATACTAATATTAAAGTTAAATCTTGAAAAACTAAAAACAATGTCCTGTTTGATATCAAATTAATCAGTGATGGACAGATAAGTTTAATTTGAATGCATGTTTCAACTTGAACTATTCATTACAGAACGCTATTTAGCATTAGCGCGTGTAAAAACCCAATACAGACTCTGTTCCTGGACCTTCTGATCCCATGAACCTAATCCTCACACCGTTACAAGCCCTAACAAGAGCACTAAACACCAACACAAGCAACACAGCAACTTTGATCAAAGAAAATGAAATCAGACAACAAGAAATAGTGAGGCTAGCTAAGAAAATGGGGTTAACAGGTGAAATAGAAACAGATAGACAAGATCACATCACAGAAGACGAAGAAGCAGAAGCAACAAGTGAAGAAAGGTTTGAAAGAAATAGGAAATCGTTAAAAGAAAACGTAAAAATAATACGTAGAGAACAAATAGAATTAGAAGACCCGATCCCCGAAAAAGAAATCCTAGGAACAATAGACATTCTAAACGGTCCAAACGACATAGGAGTAGCGGACTTTATTAAACAATTACAAATGGCAAAAATGCAATACACGCAACCAGGATTTTTACTCGCATTTATAAAATCCAAAAAAATTGTAGGCATAGCAAAAAATGCTATAAGATTTATATCAATAAACACTTACGAAAAATTATGCGATGCCTTACGACAAAATATAAAACAGACGAGTTCCAAACTAGCATTAAAAAGTCGGTTAGAATCTTTCAAGCAGAGACCGACGGAAACTGTTTCAAATTCCACCGCTAGTTTCAGACAAATAATGAATGAAATAAATTACGCAGCACAAGCCCAATACTTAAAATCTTCAGATAGAAAAATGAAGATTAAAATGGAAGAACAAGAGGGAATCAATAGATATCTTTTAAACCTAAAAAGAGAAATAGGTTTACAGGTAAGACTACTAAAACCAAAATCAATTGCGGAAGCTAAAAACTTTGCAGCCGACACTGAAATGTGGTTAAGAGAATGACAGCCACCTAAAGTGGCACCCGCACTTCGATCAGTACTTAGAACTTTTATTAGACCAAACCCCTCACCAAGACCCTTCGTTAATACGACAGGTTTTAGACCCACTCAAAACCCACCACAACTTGATAAAAGTAGAACGACTTGCCACAAATGCAGCAAGACCGGATACTTTGCGTCCCAATGTTTAGTCGAACCTAAGGGTTTTATCAACAGACAATACCAAAAACGACAACCACAGATCCATCAAGTCCAAAAGGAGGAAAATATTTTGGAAACGATACCACAGGAAGAAGTATATCAGGAGGAAATGACTCAAGAAGAATGAACAGAACACGAAAATTACATGGACTCAGCAGAATCTCAGCTGAATGCGGAGAATTATACGCAATTAGAGGAAAACGATTGGGACGGGAATACAAAATGTTACTGCACACAGGAGCCGCAATAAATATTACGAAGGAACATATAATACCCGATATACCTAAATTCAAATTCAATAAAAAATTCATCATGGGAAATGAGTCACACCAATCCACCGAAGCATGTCAAATTCGACAAAAAACACTCATTCCATATTGTACAACCTAACTTCCCCAGTGTGGAAGAAGGAATAATAGGTCAACCGTTTCTCAATAAATTTACTCGCTACTTAATCACTCCCGACTATTTAGTGGTAAACAACAAGAAAACACCTTTGATAAAAGAAGGGAAATACATACGAGGGTAGTTCAATAAGTCCTTAGAATGACCAACATATGGCGCGCGAATCGCTCCAAATCATCTGTTTTCAGTCAGCACCACTCCCGACTAGATATATGGTGCAGTCACAGTCCACATCTTCTGAGTTTACGTGTTTTTATAACCAATTAAAAAAAAAATGTTAAGGAAAATGGAAAAAAAGAGTTCAGAGCGGTAATCAAACATTTTCATTTAAAGGGTTTAACTCCATAAGAGATAAAAAATGAATTGGACTCAGTTCATGGCACATCTGCCCCTGCCTTA
>NC_046662.1:105875153-105881962 GCF_010883055.1 Belonocnema kinseyi
ACAGTGGATTTCCACAGGCGAACCAGCTCCAAAGAAGGCAAAGACCGTAAAGTCAGCTAGTAAGGTTATGGCTACAGTTTTTTGGGATGCACGTGGAATTATGCTTATTGACTACTTGGAGAAGGGTAAAACAATCACTGGTGAATATTATGCATTATTATTAGAGCAGATGAAAGAAGAAATTTAAAAAAAAGACCACATTTGGCGAGAAAAAAAATTCTCTTTCATCACGACAACGCCCGAGTTCACACATGCTTCGTTTCAATGGCTAAAATTGAAGAACTAAAATTCAAATTGGTCGAACACCCACCGTATTCACCAGATTTAGCCCCCAGTGACTTTTTCTTATTTCCAAACTTGAAAAAATGGCTCGGTGGACAGAGATTTCCAGACAAAGAAGACGTCATTGCCTCTGTAAGTGCTTATTTTGAGGAACTTCCGAAAAACGCACTTTTCTGAAGGATTAAAAAAACTTGAAAAGCGATTGACCAAGTGTATAGAGCTCCAAGGAGATTATTTTGAAAAATAAAAAAAGTTTACCCAAAAAAAATTGTTTTTATACTTCATTCTAAGGACTTATTGAACTACCCTCGTACATAATAAAACCTTAACTATCTGCAAAATATCTGTTGACGACAAAGACCAAGACGTATGGATATAAAACCACGACACCATCCCGGACGGACTGTACGCGATAAAGAATGAAGAGTTGACAGTACCTTACTTTAATAATCAGCCACAACCGGTTAAATCTCCGAGTACCGTGAGATATGATAAAGTTACGTCAGCTTGTTCCTGGCATACCAACTCGGAAACAAACGACTCACAGCATGAAATACTCGCAAATTACCAACGCATAAAAGAGGTAATGGAGAACTCCAGAATTAATCACCTCGAGACACATGTAAAAGAGGATATAAAAAAACTGATAACACTTTATCAAGAAGTCTTCTCATTACCGCACGAGCCATTGCCGTGTACAAATTTAACAGAGCATGAAGTCATTATAAATTCAGGAAAAATAATTAACCTTCATTCTCACAAACTACCAGAAAAACACAGAGAATTTTCGCTTGAGGCAGCTAAGAAACTTTTAGACAAAGGTATCATCAGACCTTTCCAATCACCTTTTAACTCTCCACTTTGGATCGTTCTGAAAAAGGCAATAAATTACGCGTGGTAATAGATTATTGGCAAATAAACAAGGATGCAGATCAGGATGCTACCCCCTACCTATGATAGACGAAATTCTAGATCAGCTAGGGAAAGCTCGATTCTTATCTGTATTTGACATAAGCGCTAGATTCCATCAGATACCGATGAAGAAAGAAAGTAAAAAATATACTCCTTTTTCAACCACTCAAGGATACTTCGAATACAACAGAATACCCTTTGGTTGAAAGAATGCACCCGTAACCTTCCAAAGGTTAATGGATAACTCATTCAGAGGGTTAATAGGTAAAAACTGTTTTGCATAGATCGATGAAATCGTGATCTTTGGAAGCACATTACAAGAACATAATAAAAACTTGCAATTAGTACTGCAGAGAGTAAAGGAATTAGGTTTACGTCTAGAACCCACTAAATGAGAATATTTAAAACCAGAGTTAGAATATTTAGGACACCTAATAACATTAGAAGGAGTTAAACCAAACCCTGCATAAGTAGAAGCTATTAAAAATTTCAAAACATTAAAAACAATGAAAGATGTGTAAAGCTTTTTAGGCTTGGCTGGATACTATAGAAAGTTCATTAATAACTTCTCCAGTATCGTGAGGCCTTTAACGAGACTCACGCATAAGGACACAATATTTGACTGGACACCCGCTTGTGAAAAAGGCTTTTATGATCTTAGACACGCATTAACTACAGCACCAGTCTTGAGGTTTCCAAACTTTGACGAACAATTCACCTTAACCACCAATACCTGGAATCATGGTTTAGGAGCTCTTCTGTCTCAGAATGGACACCCGTGCCTCTTCATATCGAGGACATTAAACAATACTGAAGTAAATTACACAACTTCAGAAAAAGAGTTACTTGCAATTGTTTGGGCAATGAAGCGACTCACACAATATTTATCAGGAAAAACCTTTAAAATACAAACAGACCATGAAGCGTTGATATGGCTCCACAATGCGAAAGATCTTAGTTCTCGATTGTTACGATGGAGACTCAGGATAGAAGAGTACAAATACGAAATCGAATATGCAAAAGGAAAATAAAATAAAGTAGCAGACTGCTTTTCTCGATTATTCCCTATACAGCAGGATTTATTAAAACAATGTATAGACGAAACAGGAATATTAGCCCAAGAACTAGAAGCAAAGCTTCAAGACATAGAGATATTCAACACCCCAGTCACAACTGAGGAAAAATCACTACCACAAGAACAAAAAATTAAACTAATCATAAGAAGGATGAGACAACCTTCAGAAGACTCGGACATCCAATCCGAAAAAATCACTCCTATACGAACAATTCATTAAATGGAGACTGAACCCAACATTCTAAGGAAAAATCAAAGTGAAATCTAACACGATAGGGTAACTTTGAAAATAAATTACCAAAGAAGACCCACAAAAATTTAACGAAGAAAACTGTCTCAAACAATTCGAAAAAGTAATAAAATCATCAATAGAAAAGAACCTCACGATAACAGGCATACATATAGGAGATCCCTCATAACCCCTACTGAGAGAAAATGCATTCAAGAACTAATAGAATTCCGGTCTACCATATATATAGAACAGAACCTACACCGTTGCTTCAATAATAACCGAGAATTGGCAAAAGAAGAAAGAAAGGAAATTCTTAAAGAATCACATAAAAACCATCAAGGTGAAAAGAAAACGCTAGAAAGAGCCAAGACAAGTTGATATTGCTACGCAATAGATAAAGAAATACTAGACTACGTTAAGAAACGCCCGATCTGCCAGCTAGAAAAAACTACAAGAATTAAAAATCAAGGGGAAGTATTATACCAGAAATTCCCCTTAAACCTAACGATAGAATTTCTTTGGACATTTATGGACCCTTACGAGAAACAGCAAAAGGAAATAAGTATATACTAAGTCTTCAAGGCAGATTAACCAGGTATACTATCTAAATACCCTTGAAGACGAAATTTCACAATCTTTCGTAGAAAACTTGATAAAGCATTATATATATGTTTTTGGAGCCCCAAAAACAATTTTGACAGATCAAGGTCAAAACTTTCTATCAGAACTTATCCAAAAATTTGAAGAATTCCTCCAAATCAAACATACCAAAACAACAGGTTTCCACCCCCAATCAAATGGGAACATTGAACGAATGACATGAAAACATTAAGTGCATTCATTTCGTAATTAACACAACTAACACAACGAAAAACGAAACAACAGGATTTTCACCTTACGAAATCACTTTCGGACGAGACCCCAACATTCCATCGACGATTTTTAACTCCCCAAACCTAACTTTACAAGAAGTCATCAAAAAATGAAAGAAAAACTATGACAAAAATATAGAAAAAGCTAGACAACAAATAGAAATTGAAATGGAAAAAACAAAGAAACGTCTGGATGACAAGATAATCAGAAAACACCCTGTATACACAATGGGACAACATGTTAAAATATTGAAGAACAATAAAAAAAACAAGCTCGACCCTAGCTGGAAGGGACCCTATGAAATAAAGAAACTATTAGAGAATGATAATTTAGAAATTAAAATAAGAGATAAAAACATTAAAACTCACTTGGATAACACCATGCCATATATTATAGATGAAAACTCTGACACTACTGCTGATTCTGACAACGACAGCTAGAGAAAATTTTACGTTGACGCCCATCCAAGGAAATGTTTACATCAGGCCCATGCATCGCCCCCAGTAGAAGTTAACAATAACCATTGTTATGAATAATTCTCGTGACAAAATATTCAAATGTAAGGTTTTATCACAATTTTTGTTTTCTTTAATCGCTACAATCGCTACGGATATTCCTAAAAAATGTATCTTTGATCATATTTAGTACAATCTAACAACTTACATGTTTATAAACAATTTACATAAAAAATGTTTCAATGTTGGCAGTATCACTCGGAAAAAGTCGGGTTTTCAATCGTAATAGATTGGAAATGAATCATAACACTGCATGTTAAGATTCACTTAATACACAATCTTTTGGCAATAACCCACCGACTTGGCCATCAAAGAGAATTCAAATTTGATAAAACCTTAAGTTTAAATATCTTGCAACAAGAATTGTTAATAACAGTGGTTATTATTAACTCTTTTAATATTTTTGTGATTAGCAGTCATTCGTCCAACAGCTTAAAACATTTCCAAGGCAAAAAAAAATTTCTATGCGAAAGGGCAAACATTTTAAATTTGTTTATCTAATTTGTTAACAAACATTTAAATTTTTATATTTTATCAAATATTTATTATCTTAAGGAATACCTGAAGTCCTTCTGGCCATTGAAGCAAATTATAATTTGAAAAATCTCAAATTCTAATATTTTGACACAAAAATTGTTTATCACAGTGGTTATTTTAAACTTTTTAATTAAACTGTATAAATGTATACATCATTTTGGGTTCAGTTTAAATAAATATATACATTATATTAAATCCATTTTCTCATTTATCATTCGTGTCATTGACTTTTTCAAATGATTCCCTCAAACGTTTTAATTGCAATTACCACTCCTTTTTAAAAATATTTCCTTCAAAACTTGAAATTTTAAAGATTTTAAATGAACAAAGATTCTTTACTTTGCAACTTAGGTTGTAGTCTTACATATTCTAATTATTATAATATTTATATTGGATATAAGTAATATATTTTTCATTAAGTCTTCTGATCATGTATATGTTTTAAATATTTTTGTCATTGAGGTCTTAAATATTATTAATTTTTTCATTGGCTACATTAATAATTTCAACAATAAATAATTTTTTTTAACTTTGACAAATAATAAAATCAATAACATGAGCAAAATAAATCACAAAAAAATTAAGTTCGAACTGCTTTCAAAATGTATCTCAAAATTAAATTTTATTCATATTAATGTACATATTTTCATGACTTTTTCTTTTATGAAATAATTAGTAATAGTTACTCTTATTTTTTCATATATTTTTTTTTGTGTATTTGCAAACAGCATCAAGTTTTTAATTATTTTTGCTTTTTCTTAATGCAATTGAATGAAAAAGACAGATCTACTTTTTGTAATGCCATCTGTTGTCTTAGGTTGACCGACATTTCCCCTTCGGATCGTAAGAAAACTACTACTCCATACACATACACGGTCGAGGCAGGGGGCTGGTTTACATCGAAGAAGTCTTAAAAGTAAATCTGTATCATGAAACATGGAAATTAATAATTGGAATCAACATGACGTCCACCGTAGATCGGGTCAATACAATTAGCAAAACCATCAGTCTGATCAAACTAGCATGGAGTAGAACATGTACACCGCAAAACGAAATTAAATTCCTGGAAGGAAGATTTACACGACTACTGACGAAAGAAGCTATCTTGAAGAAACTATAAGGAAAACAGCGTTTTAAAAGAGGATTAGCTAACTTCGTCCGAGATATTTCCAAGACTTTATTTGGAACACAATCTAATTCAGACCGCACAGAAATCAACAATGACTTTGATAAAATTTATAACGACAATGGACAACTAGCAAAAATCCTAACAAATCATACAAAAATTATTAAAATGATATTAGATTCATCCTCAACGAACTATAAAATAATTCAGGCCCAGGAAAACGAGGAATGAGAATTTGCAAGAAAAGTTAGTATAGGAATAAACAAAGTTGCAAAAGACTGTTACATAAACTCAAAATTAGTAATGGCATCAATCATGATTGACGAAACCGCTGAGGATATGGATACAGCTGTCAACGCTCTAACCGATGGGAAACACGGAATTCCTTACCCACAATTACTCACGCCCGCTATACGCCAGAAAACAATTTAAGAATTTGAGTGCTCTCATCGCACCCGTTACCATTTCGCAACTGCGAAGAAAATTACTAACACTTTCTAGATATTAGTAAAATAAACATCGCAATTATAAAAAGAATATTTACATACATTGTACAAATCCCAGTACTTGAAAAAGATGAAGGATCCTTACAACATATTATCCCTATCCCCCAAAAATCCATAATATCCACATGTCCGTAATCACAAACTATGATCATGCCATCAAGTATAGAGACTCGTACGTATCAACTGACATAACCGCTATACAGACTAGCAAACAAATCGATAACTACAAAAATTTAAAAAGAAATCAGCCTAACATTAAGCTGACAGACACTCAAACTTGCGAATCTAGCTTATATAAAAGATATACCGAAAATAAATGCAACCAATCACCGTACTCATTATACGCAGAAATCTTTATACCAATTGTTAACGGTTACATCATTACACCCATGAACAAAGTAACTTTAGATATAGCTTGTAACGAAAATCTTTGAACAATAGAACTAGATTATGTACGAGGGTAGTTCAATAAGTCCTTAGAATGAAGTATAAAAAAAATTTTTTTTGGGTAAATTTTTTTTTATTTTTCAACACAATCTCCTTGGAGCTCTATACACTTGGTCAATCGCTTTTCAAGTTGGTTTAATCCTTCAGAAAAGTGCGTTTTCGGAAGCTCCTCAAAATAAGCACTTACAGAGGCAATGACGTTTTCGTTGTCTGGAAATCTCTGTCCACCGAGCCATTTTTTCAAGTTTGAAAATAAGAAAAAGTCACTGGGGGCTAAATCTGGTGAATGCGGTGGGTGTTCGAC
>NC_046662.1:105882062-105894152 GCF_010883055.1 Belonocnema kinseyi
AAACACGTAAACTCAGAAGATGTGGACTGTGACTGCACCATATATCTAGTCGGGAGTGGTGCTGACTGAAAACAGATGATTTGGAGTGATTCGCGCGCCATCCGTTGGTCATTCTAAGGACTTATTGAACTACCCTCGTAGCATCTATTACTGGAAACGATTGTAGAATCTTTAATAACCATGATGTTCTTGAACTAAATACAGAAATAAAATACGTAACTCATGAATGGATAAACGTCACATATAACACCAAGTTCGAAGCAGTCGATATAGAAAAATTCAAGGATAAATTGTCACAATTACCAAAGCAAATCTCCAACGAGGAATTGCGACAAGCTAGGTTAAGCTTAGATAACACCTAGAATATTCTCTCGAATATCGCCAAAGATAGGCGTTTAAGAAGTTGGAAAGAAACTAGCATAAAATGGTTGCAGTACATTAGTTATGCCACATTGAGTTTAAGAACTGTTTATACTTGGTATTTGGTATGACTAATTTTTAAAAAACCAGCTTGACTACTTTCGGCATAAATAGTTTCTACTAAGAAAAATAATCTTCTACCAAGAAACAAGACTTTTTAATACACGAATTTTTAAGCAAATATTAGAATTTTCAACTAAAAAAAGTGCAAAAATCAATAAAAAAGTTTAGCTATAAGTTTAAAAATCAATTTTCGAAGAAAAAAACCGACTTTTCAAACGGAAAATATTTAAAATTGCAATCAAATTAATTTTTAACTACAAAATTGAATTTTCATCCAAGAAGATTAAGTTGCAACCAAAACACAACCAATTTTCTACAAACTACTTACGTTTTTCACGGAAGAAATTAATTTTAAACTAAGTAAATCAGTTTTTAACAAAGAAATATACTAGAATATAGTATTTTATAGATATATATATACACATAATTATACACAATTTTCTAACTAAAAAGACGAATATTATACAAATAAAGTTGAAACAATTTCAATTTTATGAAAAAGTAGAATTTTCAATGAAATACATACTTTCTCAACAAGAAAGATCAATTTTCTACCAAAAACGTCAAGTTTTTACCAAAAAGACGAATTTTCAACAAAATACTTGAATTTTGAACCAAATATTTAAATTTTCAATACAAAAAAAAAATGAATTTTTTCAACCAAAATGAATAATTCCCTTACGAAAAAAATGTACAACAAAATACTGGCGTCATACATGCATTTGCAAACAGAAATATAAATTTTCAAAAAAAAAGAAGACTAATTTTCTATCGAAAAAGTACAATTTTCAATGAAATACATCAATTTTCAACCAAATGGTTTAATTTTCACCGAAAAACATTATTTTTCTACCAAAAATACGAATGTTCAAAAACGAAGATTAATTTTCTATCGAAGAAGTATAATTTTCAATAAAATACATCATTTTCAACCAAAAAGATCCATCTTCTTGCAAAAAAGACGACTTGTCAACAAAATACATCAATTTTCGACTGAAAGATGACTTTTTAACAAAAAAGTCGATTTTCCGCAATATAGTTGAATTTTCATTGAAATAATGAAATTTTCTACCATCAGTAGAATTTTCAAACATAAGATATAAGTTCATAATTCAAACTATAATGGTAGACTTTTCAAATAAAAATAATTTATTTTGGTGAAAGTTTTTTTTATGGAAAATAAACAATACGTGTTTCATATTTTGCCATCAAAAACAATAGATTTGAACTCAAAAAAATTCTTTAACTTTGCTAAGGCCAGACTGGCTCGCATTTCATATATGAATTCGGTCTTTTATTTCTTAGAAACTAGAGCTTTTTATATTTAAGCTTTTTTTGACAATTCTAATAGTAATTAATAACTATACCCCACCCTTAAACTCGCAAATATTTATATATACTTAATTATGGGTATATTCCAATGTTTCTTCATCTAATAACTATATAGCTGCTAGTTGGGATGGCTATAAAATATACGTAGTTCTAACTTAACATCTTATGATTGATTAGAATAATGTTAAAAAGTTTGTAAGATATCAGGAAGATATATATTGTATCAAAGATCACTCTCAATCATTAAAAAGTCTAAAAACAAAAACTTCACAATGAAAATCCGGAAAAATATTCTTCAATTCCAAGAAAATTTCCTTCAATTAAAGAAAAATATTCATTGGCTCTCAATCTAAGAAAAGTTTACTTGGCAAAAGCGTACAATGTACAAGTACCAAAAAAATTTGGTCAATTTTACTGAAATTTTGGAATAAGTAGAACCTTTTCCATCTCCATTTGTACCGAAAAAATCCGCCCATTTGTACCGAAATTTGGGTACCCGTAGCCACGGCCTTATAGTTTCTTGTTCGAATACAGATTTTTCTCTGATTGGAGATTTGTTTGTTTATGGGTTGCTAATGACGTGATTATGACATTTGATATTCTAATATTGCTATTTATTGTCTTCTATTTCTAAAACAAAAAAAACGCTGCGCTATTTTATTCGTAACTTTTTACTTTAACTTAGATTTTCAGAGAATATTTTTATTTTGAAATTATACTCACCATTTTAAAAAGTTTTGAAATCAAAATTATGTGACTTAGACCTTACGTCAATTTCAAGTCAGTTGTGTTTACAATGGTTCAATTTCATATGTTTTGATTTTTCACGCCTTAAAGCTAGATATATTATAATTAATTACATATTCGTTATTGGAAGAATATTTCATGAAACATATCTCACTATCTCTCTGAATCACTAATTTAGTTTTATTATTTTTTTAAATCATTTCAGTTTTTTTTTGTAGAACTGAACAATACATGGAAATATTTCGATTTTATTTGGCCATATCATCTTGATAAACTTCTAAAAATAGTTAATTTTGGACATTTAATTATATAAAGTTCAAAAATACGTAACGCCTTGTGGGGGGGGGGGGCATAAGCGTTATGCCTATATCTGACTTGCGTAAACTTAATAAAGGAAAAGTAACAGATGGGGGGGGGGTGTCAAAACTGTCAGCGCCCCATCCTTTTAATTAAAGGATTAAACTTAGAGATGTAAAAAAAGCAAGTATATATTTGGGGCAAGAGGGCGGGACACTTCTGTTACTCCTGTTAGATCCCGTTGATTTTGTTGTTTTTCATTCAATATTATCTATTTTCTTTAAGCTTCATATCTACCTACAATTCTTTTAATTTTTATCAATTCAAAAGAAAATTGTTATCTTGTATAAAAAGGTATTATGATAAGGTATAATAAGCCGATATGAATTGAAAATAAAATTTTGAACCTTGAAACTCTTAAAATAATTAATTAACTTTCACTTGCGATTTTGCACCTCCAATAAAAATCATATGTATGCGAATATTCAATCATTGACTTTCTAAAGTATAAAAAAATGTATGGTCAATGAGACAATCCCATACTTCAATCATAATGAAATAGTTTATATAAAGTATAGCTAACTTACTAGGCAGTCTGATATGTCCCTGAAAAATGAAACACGGAGATGTTTTTTTGGCAAAAGTTGGTTTTATTTTTCAACATACTGTCCTTTTAGGTCGATACAGCGAGTACAACGATTTTCTAACTTTTTGATACCATCCGAAAAGTACTCGATCGGAAGGTCTCCAAAATACGTCTCAGTTTCAGCTATGAGCTCCTCATTTGAGTAAAAACGCTTACCGGTGAGCCATCTCTTCAGGTTAGGGAACATCGCTGGGGGCCAGGTCTGGTGAATACGGTGGCTGAGGAACCAATTCGAAGCCGATTTCATGCAATTTTGCTTGTACAACTAAGCATGAATGAACAGGCACATTGTCGTGATGATAAAGCGGTTTTTTCTTCTTCAAATGCGGTCGTTTTTCGGCGATTTCGATTTTCAATCGGTCCAATAATGATGATAGGATGCTCCGGTTATGGTTTTACCTTTTTCGAGATAGTCCACGAATATTATGCCATGTGCATCCCAAAATACGGAGGCCATAACCTTTCCGACCCATTGTTGCGTTTTTGGACGCTTCGGAGCACTTCGGCCCGGTGGAACCCACTGTTTTGCCTGTTGCGTTGACTCAGGAGTGTAGTAGTGGATCCAGGTTTCATCCATGGTAATGAATCGGCGCCAAACCTCGGTCGGCTTACGCGAAAATAATGCCAAATTCTACTGGGAAGTTGTCACACGAATTCGTTTTTGGTCCACTGTGAGCAAACGCGGCACCCATCACGCGCAGAGCTCCTTCATGCCCAAAACTGAATGCACGATATTACCCACACATTCCAATGATATGCCTACAGCATTAGCTACCTCTCTCAATTTCACTTTGGGATCATTCAATATCATATCATGGATTTTTTCGACATTTTCTGGTATAGTGACCTCTTTTGGGCGCCCAGATCGTTCTGCATCAACTGTGCTCGTACGGCCAAAACGAAACTCGGTAAAGCACTTATGAATCGTTCCAATCGACGGTGCAAAGTCCGGGTAATACTTATCCAGCTTGGCCTTGGTCTCGGATTTCGTTTTCTTGCGAAGATAGTAGTGTTTGATCAAAACTCGAAACTCAGATTTTTCCATATTAAAAAAAACTCGGAGGTTAGTCGCTTCTCAGTGCTGTAACTTGTAAATGCGTAAACATAAATGGCTGAAGTTTTGACAGGCGTCATTTGAAGGATCAAGCTCGACGAAAATGGTTCACATTAGTGAATACTAATGCCATCTCTTAGAATTTTCAGGTACTTATCAGACTGCCTAGTATAGCTGTATAGTATGACTGCAGTATAGCTGAATAATAGCGCCGAAAATCGAACGCACGTACCACGGGCTTACAAGTCGAGCGCCTAATCCCCATAGCTACGATGCCACGCTGAGTGCCGTATCATAAATACTTGACGGCATTCATCCGATACTTTGGAAATGAGGAAAAAAGGTTTTTGTAGCTCGATTTGTTATATATGATTATTAAACGTACTTACGTGATTTTAAATTAAATCGATCAGTAAGAAAAACTCTTTTGAAATTTTCAAGACACCAAATGTTTTTAATTTTTTCAAACAAAAATGAAATTTTTCAGTTTGCATCTCGGTAATTTTTTTAATTTGTTCTTTTTCAAATTTAAGTATAATTATGTATAAGAACATTAATGTACTTTTTGTACACACATCTGTATTAACCGTTTTACCTGTCGAGGGCTTTACAAGGTCCCCTCAAGAACATAATTAATTGACAGACATTATTATTTAAATATATCTTTATGAATAAAGCTTTTTATCTACTTTAAGAAAAAATATAGTGCTAAAAAGTGAGTATATAAATAATGTAAGATAAGTAGCATACGACAATAACCTGTCGAGGGCCAGCAGAGGGAAAGTCTAGATTCTTCAAGCTAGGAAATCTGGCTGCGGCCTCGTGAGAGCCAATATTTAGTTTAGGCATAAAGAGGCAATTTCTACCCGGGACAGCGCAGTAGCGAGCCATAATAAGGAGATTTTGCATATCGTTCCATAAACAATAAGTTGCGTAATGACGTTTCTGTGCATGCTCTACGCGTAGAGTTCAGAGTCGGTTATATTACTTTGCGAACGGTAACGAGAATGAGAATATTACCGAGAATATAACGAACAAATAAACTCTTTGAGAATTTATGAGAATTGTAGAATTTATTTTAATTGATAGAAAATTAAATTTGCTGGTTAAATTGGAATGATTTTTTAAGGTTGAAAACACATTTTATCTATATAATAAGGATCCGCTCCAGCATTTGAAATGCGAACAGTTTTTAGTCGTTATACACAAAATATTTTATCATAAAATATGTACTGGAAATCTTGTCTTTTTAAATGTTTTAATGGCTTTAAAGTGTCCTTTCCGAAATTCAAATAGAAATACGATCATAAATAAAAAGCAGAGGGGCTGAAATTGAAATAAGAATTCGATCATAAATAACAAGCAGAGGGGCTATATCAATAGAGTAGCCGACACTCAAGGGTCCATTGTTAAGCTTTCGGATTAAAATTGAGAAGCAGATGTTTTTAATTTTCATAGTTAACAGCGTAAAACATAATTATTCGGAATCTACGGGTTTCGATGATTGCAGATATCTAACTTTTTTTTTTTAATGCTTAAAATTGGAATTAATATGACGTTTCTCGTAAATGGAATGAGATACGTCAAAAAAGACAACATTTTTAAATTCAACTAGAAAATGGTATATTAGTATGTAAGTTGTAATTATAAATAAGTATAATAAGAAAATTCATTAAATTGAAAAAAGTGTTAATAATTTGAAGAGAAATTTAAAAAGGGAGAGTCGGATTAGCGACGGCCAACTACTGTAAATAAGTCTGCCCGCCCGGTACGTGGCGATGACAAAAGGAAAATTATATTACCGTCGCACGACTTTTAAAAGGACCACTAAAAGGATATTGAAAAGGACCCAAATCTCTCAGACTATATCTCAGACTAAATTGTTTCAAATCGACTCTGCTTATAGACTCAAATGGGCCAGGCGATTTCGCTAGAGAAAACTCAGAGATTTTTATCGGCAGGGAAGCTACGATTAAAATAAACATTTTACTGAATAAATACCAGAAAGTAATATTTTTTACTTTGTCGATATAAAGCTGTCTATAAAAAAGGATTAGCGCTTGGTGATTAATAATTTTATAATTTTCTGCTATTTATTAAGTAATGTGAGGAAATTGAATTTTGAGGTTAGAGTTTCAGTCCAACAGTGTTAATTAATTAATAACCCACTGTTTTGCATATTTAAAATTCCTGACTATTCCTAAGCTGGATAATAATTTATATGCAACCGTTGGCATAACGTGAAGAATAAAAATATTGTTAAAAATCATAAATTCTCTTGAATGAGAATATCGAGAAAAAAATCTCGGCGAAAAAGTTAAAGTACGAGTTTGACAGGGCCGTGCAAATAATATCTGGTCCCCATTCATCGAAATTTCTTATTTTAACATTTTATTAATAAACGGGATTATTAATTCATAGAAGGTAAATAAAAACATTGAATAATTTTTTAAATAAAATCGTTGTAACCTTAAATCCCTAAATTATTTAGTTTTCAATATATTTTAAAATTGTGAGAAATTGAACATTAAAAACTTACAAATTAAATTTATATAAAATCTATTAAATTAAATTAGTTTAGAATTTAATAAATGAAATGAAACATGCAAAGCTAATCCATATATTTAAATATTTTCTAAAGTCCTGCAATATTAACCGAAACTTAGAAATGTTAAAGTTTGTACGGGGTGCTTGGCTTTAAAGTTGAGCCCTGACAATGTTGACGTCCCCAGCGATTCTCATTTTACCATACTGTTGTGTAATTCCTCTCAGAATAAAAGTGAAAATTTCTAAAAAATTATGCAATCTATACTTTCTTTTAAGTGAATCTTTAATATCAAATGAAAATAAACTTTATATCATTCATTTAATAAAAATTTACATTACTTCGCGTTTATGATATCAGAATTTTCACTTTTAGACTTGAGATTTTACATAACTCTTTTGTAATATTTATAGGTTTGTTTTGTATCATATTTTGAAATAATTGTAAACTTGATCTAAATGCAGTAATGTCCTACATTTACCGAACTAATTGGGAAAATTTTAATGAAAAAATGTTCTCCGTGTACAGTTCGATAGATTCCGATGTCCTTCTTATGCTGGTTGAATTTGAGACATTTCTGTAATAAGTCGTTTTTCGAAAAATTACCTTAAAGTTCTGTAATGCACCTAAAATTTTCCAAATATTTAAAAGTAATGTAATAAACTAAAATTCATCGCCTTTATTTTTATTTATAACCAAAGTACAATTTCCGGGTGGAAATTTCTTCCAATTTCACAGTGAATGTCAGAATTTTAACATAAGTACCGCTCTTTACCTATTTTTCAATATGAAACCCAGTTTAATGTATGTATAACTGGAAAAAATATGTTTTATTATTTAAGATTTAAAATGACTGCCAAATTATTTTTATTTTGTGTGATGTGAAATAACCCATCTTTTAAAAAAATTGATTAATAATACATGTATATTAAATCTAATATGCAGCCTCTGAATGAGTATTTCATATACCGGATTTTTTAGATTTAATATATAACTGTATATGAAATGTATAATAAACTTGAAAATATTTTTAACAGTGAACCAAATCAGAGATGGAATTTTTTTTTGTAAAAGTGCGCCTCGGGAATTGCTCGCGAATGATTAAGCGAACAGACATTTCAATTTTTTTTAGATAAATAAAAATATACCGAATGTGAAAAAATGGCATGTTTCAGTCATCTTCACAAATTGATAATTTAACTAAAAATTAGTTTTTTAGTTTTTATTCTGATTCTCTGTAAGAAAATATACGAAAAAGGTCCCTTTAATTTTTGCTGTTATATACCAATTTGTACAAAATCTCAGATATTACGTTTTTATATAAAAAGAGAGGTCCCACATATTGTGTCAGTGAGTAAAATAAAAAGATCGGGCTGTTTAACTCATGTCTAAATACGACGTTACATAATTACTTTTTTGTCAGTATTTTATATTTTTTATATTTCGTCTAAATGATAAATTATTTGTAATAGTAGTTTTAGTTTAAAAAGAAGATCATTTTCATCATAATAATTATTGTGATTTACAATTAATAATCTTTTAAAGTTTCATGCATAGGATTCACAGTATATATTCGTAGTTTCATTAAAGAAATCTGCAAACTTTCGAACTTGCCACAACAAATATTGTAGGTTGAAAATGCAAAAGCAGTTAACTGGCAATTTTCGGATTTTTTTTTAATAATTTAATTAAACTGGGATTTTCTCGACATCATTTTTTTATGGTAGCAATATCTCAAAGTAAAATTTTAATATACATTATAAAGCATTTTGTAAATAGGCTTTTTATTTTATTTACGAATGCTATTAAAAAGCAAATTGTTCACTAAGTGAAGTCCTCCAAATATTATTCTATTGTTTTTGACTGCACTCAGGAGTTTTCGCATCAAGATCAGATGTCCCAAATTTTGAGATATGCGACCGTTTCTATTGGGAAGGTCACCATAGTGGAACGTTTTATTTACTTTATTATTCCTCACGAAAACACTGGGGATGGATTAGCGAATTAAATTCTCAGAAAATTGAAAGCGGATGGTACCAACGTTAAAGATATCAGAGAGCAGGGCTATTATAACGGAAGTAATATGAATGGAAAATACAACAGTGTCAAAGCTAAGATTCAGAAAATGAACGAACATACTCAATTTGTTCCATGTACGGCTCATCGTTTGAACCTTGCAGAGGTTTACGCTGCCAACATTTTATCCGATAAGATAACGTTTGTCCGTATTGTTGGAAGAGTGTTTACTTTTTTCTGGATCAAAAATTCGTTAGGAAGTTCTAATGTAACATATTGATGTATCTTTGAAATGCCACTCAACCAGTAGATATTCGACTAAATTGGCTAATATAGATTTAAAATTTGAGTGCACCTTGAGTGTGTGTGCTCGAATTTTATCTGCCATTGACAGAGTGTATCGATGCTTACAATACAAAAATGTCACGGTGAATAGAGCATTCAAAATTATAGGACTCACAAAATAGGTTCAAAGCATTCGAGATGAAGATTTTGAGAAAAAAGTCTTTCAGTTAGCGGAAAATGTAGCTACAACGATTAAATTAAAAATTATTTTGGTCAGAGAAAGTGACAATGTGCCAAAAGACAAGATATCGATGAAAATGTGAACGCAGGTTACAACATAACACCAAAACAAAAAATGGAATGTTTGAAGTAAGAGACACTTTAATAACTCGTTTCAAGTGAAGATTTAAGAAGTTGAACCGTATCACGACAGATTTTTAATTTCTGTTAATTATAGGTTTAAAGCATACTAATATTGAAAGCCTGAGAAAAGAAGCCAAATATTTGGCTATCAAGTATGAAAACGACATAAATCAGGTAGAATTTGTCATACATATTTTTTGGCGGAAACTTGTCCAAATGTTGTTATAGCCCTGATGATTTTTCTTACATTACCTATGATTCTACTTTCTTGCGAATGAAGTTTCAGTAAACTAAATCTGATCCAAATATACTTAAGATCGCGTATATAATAATTAGGATAGACCAGTTTGGGCATCTTGTCCACAGAAAATGAACTTACAAGTAACTCAATTACGATTATATCATAGATACTTTTGCGTCACAGAAGGGTCGAAAAGTTAAGGTTTGAATATTTTCTGTATTGCCTTTTTTACAATTCAGTTCCAGTTGTTCAGATTTTGTAAGGCAAAGTACCTTTATTTACTAAATTATCATTTCAGTTTACATTTATTTAGTGTCTGTAAGTACATTTGGTCAATGAAAAGTTCTTTACTTGTATGCCTAACGTATCAGTTCAGAAAAATAAAAAAATACCACAGAATGTACTTGTTGGGTAATTGCTGATAACTCAACAAATCATTATTACCCAATAAATTAAAACAGGCCTTCAAGTCATGCTTTAGCGATCAGAAACATTTTTTGCTGCCCAAAAATGTTATCTCTCTTGAGAATTGTGAGAATTTAGTTTTTGTGTTCGTATCTTCTTGTTCAGAGATTCCTACGAGACATCAATGACCGTTCAAACCAGGAATTTTTTTAACATTGGCCGAAAAAAGCTTTTTACATTTTCATCATAATGAGAAGGTATTGATTTTACGTAAAAATTGACTTAGTCGATTTCTATCAAACCTGCAGGTTTTGAGACCCCCTGAATCAGGAAAAGCGATTTTTACGGAGGTATCTGGCTGGGGTCTGTAAGTACGATAACTTTAAGAAAAAATGATCAGACTGGATTGAGATGTGGCACACTATTTTAATGCATACAAGCAAAGGAAATGTTTGTTGTCGATCTATTTTGAATTAAAGTTCAAAAAGTTAAAGCATTAAAAAAATTTTCGAGAGCATTTTTTTAATCTAAAAATTCTATGCCTTTTAATAAAAAGAAAATTACCAGAGTTATAGCATATTCAAAATCCAAAAATGCAATAAAAAATAAACATTTTAGGCTATACAGTGCACGATACGAAAAAAAAAACAAGGAAAGGAAAACGTTGCTCTTTTTAAAGCACTACAAGATTATTAGAACAGTTATTTGAATATTCTTAAAAATTTAAATTTTGACCCCACAAAACGTTAGAGAATAAAAAAATCCATTTTGCGCTCAAACTATACAATGTACGAAAAAACATGAAAAGACCAAAGTTGTGCAAACAAAAAAGGTCTGAAAATTTCTTTTTTCTCATTTTTTGACAAGATACTAAGTTTTTGTTTTAATGGTGAAAAATGGCAATCCATATAAAGAAACTAAATTATTGTACAAAAAAACACAAGGTACAATTAAATGTTTGATTAAATGTTCGTTAATAGCGAAAAAGCTTTGACTAAGAGAATTGAGGGTCCAGATACAATAACGAATGACAAGACGGAACTTTTTTCTATTTGAAGTTTTTCTTTCCGATGTATATTTTTAATAATAAAATTGAAAAAGGTATGAAAAAATTTCGTCAAATTCAATTATGTTTTAAAACATAAATCGTCTCCACTCAGACAAATATTATTGAAACTATTTGAAATTTGGTATACATACGTACTATACCCTAGGGATGCCTACTGAGTGAAGAAAAAAGTTAAAAATGTTAATTGTTTAATAATAATTAATTGCAAATGAAGACCTGACGGTGAGCACGTTTTTTTAGCTTCGGCGAAGGAAAGTATCGAGTGAACTTTAAAGTTGAGACAACTTCCAGTGAGAGATTTGTTCCTTACTATTGAAGGAAGATTTCTGGAGATTTTCAGATCGATCCATTGAAAAGTTGCGAAAATATCCATTTTGTAAGAAAGCACGCGACGCCGTCTACGATTGCATTGTTAGCAGATTCAAGCGCTCCCCAAGTTAGTACACTCGCCTGTACACTCTCCCATAAAGGACTCGTCTTTTCAAAAATTGAACATTAAAAAAGACTGCACTTTCCCTCAATTTATACAAAATCGACTGCTTTATATTATTGGACATTTCGTTGTTTTCAGGGAATTAGCAAATAACTGAAAATAAGAGAAGTAGTG
>NC_046662.1:105894252-105904517 GCF_010883055.1 Belonocnema kinseyi
AGAAGCGTTTCCTGTAAGTGGGGGATGGGGTGATCTAAAATTTGATATTTGGAATTTTCAAGCTCTCATGTCCCCAAATTTGATATTTAGAAGTCCCGCAAAACCCATCAAGCTTAAAATGTATATCCCATTTATAACTGAGGAATAAACAAGTTGCGAAGCACAAATTTTCCTATTTTCAGTTATTTGCTAATTCCCTAAAAACAAACAAATGTCCAAAAACATAAAACAGTCGATTTTTTATTATTTGGGGGGAGGGAAGGGGAAGGCAGGCTTTTTTAATGTTTAATTTTGGAAAAGACGAGTCCTTTATAGGAGAGTGTGCAGGCGAGAGTACTAACGTTGGGAAGCGCTTGAATCTGCTAACAATGCAATCGTAGACGGCGCTGCGTGTTTTCTTAAACATCTCACTGGAAGTTGTCTCAACTTTAAAGTTCACTCGATACTTTTCTTCACCGAAGCTAAAAAAAACGTGCTCACCGTCAGGTCTCCATTTGCAATTAATTATTATTAAACAATTAACATTTTTAACTTTTTTCTTCATTTAGTAGGCATCCCTAGGGTATAGTTCGTATGTATACCAAATTTCAAATAGTTTCAATAATATTTTTCTGAATGGAGACGATTTATGTTTTAAAACATAATTGAATTTGGCAAAATTTTTTCATAACTTTTTCAATTTTATTATTAAAAATATACATCGGAAAGAAAAACTTCAAATAGAAAAAAAGTTCCGTCTTGTCATTATCTACAAGCCTATATGTTTTTTTATTTAATTTTTTGAACTTTAAAATTTGGATATCACAAGACGTTTGGACAATACTTTCTCGCGGTTTCGAGCGCTTGTCCCCTTATTGTATCCGGACCCTCAATTCACCCTTTACTAAATTTAACTTGTAGATGGTTTCACGTCTAATATTAACATTCCTATACAAAAATGTGCGGGATGTATAATGACCAAGAGGATATCGCGAGGTAAATAAATTATCGAACGCGAATCTTGAGATGCAACAGTTGCGCAAACGTAAGAATGACTGCTTTCTGATGGAGCAGTTACTGTTATGACGCGCTTCCCTTGCCGTAGCATCAGCGTATCTGTTTCAAAACATTTCATAATCGTTTTTTGAAAGTTAAGTGCAATGGACTTTTTATAATCTTCATTTTTCGGTGTGCAGGAGAGAGAAATCGCTTACAAGGAACTAACTACCTTTATTCTTTGGCATTTATCATTTAGATAGTTTTAATTTCAACTGAATAATATTCTGTGTAATTTTTATATTTTTACAAGACAGAAAATTGAGACCAGATTCACGGATGTTTACGCTTGACTGGTTCTGTCTCCCCCCACGCGCATGCCTTGCCGCTTATCGCTTTAAATCCTGTTCAATCTGGAGTTTAATAGCACCCGCTATATCGCCGTCCACCCCCGTGACCAGCCTTATTACGCGATATGAGTATAATAAGGGATTTGCAACAAACAATAAATACTTGAAAATAATTTTATGTTCGTATGAATTATGCACTTACCCTCCTGAAAAGCCATACTGTATTAAACCTGTCTTCTCTGGTCCCCAAAAGACTACGCTCCTTTCGTGACAGCTATCCTTATATTATAAAGGGAGAGAGGTGAGAGTGAGGAAAGGGGCAATTGATTGGTACTTTATTTGCCCTGAGTTTAACCCTTAAAGACACAACAATAAGACATATCGACGTGTTCAAATGAGAAGGTAATATCTCGGTAGAAGGAAATAAAAAGGTACCATCTCGGGTGGCGAAGCATGGAGCTTAAACATCCCCTATAATGATGCGTTTTCAAGAGAGTTCGGATAGAAAATGCTTTGAATTTTGATTTCAATATTCGGATATTTAATTAGAAAAAACTAATAGTGCGAAAAAACTCTAAAGGTACAAGAAAATTATTATTTAAACAATATGTGCATTCTATTATATTAGAAAAACGTTATCTGGTTGTCATATATGGTAAATTGTTGTTAACATATTCTTTAAAAAAATTATGAATATTAAGAACAATATAATTGTTTAGATCATAATTTTTGTTTGCGTGACTGAAAAACTCCTAGAGATATGGCCGAGAAGAATCTAACGATACCTTTAAATTTTTTCTGGGACTATTAGTTTGTTCTAGCTACGTGTCCTAATATTAAAATCTATAGACAAAGACTTTCTTGGTATGCAGTGAGAGTGGAGGGGATGAAAACAATGTTTACTATGAGTGGTTCGTTAGAGTTGACAATAGCGTTATCTTTATTTAGCTTGTCTTTATTTAGTTCTAGCTTACATTATTATACATTAAACAATAAGAAACGTAAGAAATTGTTATAAACATTGTATTTGTTCACATAATAATTTTTTCGTGGTAATTAAAAAACTCCTGGAAGTATTTTATTAAAGCCTCCACTAATATGCTTGAAACTATTTTACGACTGATAAATTCGTTGATATTCCATATGTTTATGTTTTTTTGATTAGGCAATTACTTTTATTTAAATAAAATCCCCAATTTTCAAATCTATATGTATAGCTAAATGAAGGGTCGCGATATTTACACTTCAAGAAATAGATGGCGATATAAAATATAGATTTGTATAATAGTGATAATCATAAATACAGTAAAAATTTTAATTTAATTTCAATCCAACAATCAAATTTGGACAAACAGCATAAAATGTTCCTGTTGAAATTTGAAGAAAGATAAAAATTTTCTTAAAAAGAAAAGAAAAATTTCTTTCTCCTTGTGACAAAGATTAAAAAGAGGAAAGAAAAATGAGAAGGTGACTAACCAAATTAGCTTTCTTCTCTTTTTTATTTATTTCGTCTTCTTTCTTTTTATTATTATCAAGTCACAATTAAAAAAAACATCTGTAAAAAGTAATAACAAATGTGTCAGCATACATACAGCACCCTTATCAAGGAAAACAAAAAATAAAAAATATTCCAGAGTGAAGGAACAATAACAAAACCACAATGCTCTCTTCGTGACATCCGAGAATAAAAATTTTCATTTTGACTTACATTTCGGTTCTCGGGTGTCTGAAGAAGAGCATCGTGGTTTCGCTGCTGTTCCTGCCTACTCAAATATTTTTAATTTTGTTTTTGCTTTGATAAGGGTAGTGTGTGAGTGCCGACACGTTGGTGATTATTTTTTACAGGTGTTTTTTTTTATTTTGACTTGATAATAGTAAAAATAAAAAAGACGGAATAAATAAAAAGGAGATGAAAAGGGATTTGGTTGGCTGCCTTCTCATTTTTCTTTCCTCTTTTTAATTTTTACAAAAAAGAAATTTTTCCTTTTTAGGAACATTTTTATTGAATACTCTACTGGATATACATATGCCAATCAATAAAATAAGAAACATTATAAATGTTAATAATTAAAACAGTGAATGAAATGTTAAAAATGACATACTTCAGACCATGGGATTTAGGTTTTTAAATAATCCTTTATTCACATTATTCTACGTTTCGAAAACTATACGTTTTCCTCATCAGGATAGAGTCGTGTATATAAAAGTTCCTTATATCATGTCGAGTATTTATGTATAGGTATCCTCAATTCTCTTTTTCTAAATTGTTCTACGAAAAAAGTTGTACAAAATTAATGTAATAAAAAACAAGTTTTTCCCCCAATTGAAATGCGGTAAAAGAAAAAAGATACGTTTTCAATTAAAAGTGAGGTTAGGAATTAAAAAAGGATTTATATTTACCTTTCAGTTATCTTCATTTCAGGTTAGTAAATTACCTAAATTTTATTGTTTACTTAAACAAAAATTATATTATAACACAGATATAAAAGCAGTAGTTTACATTAAAGAGTACATTTTGGTAGGATGGAAATAAAAATACGTTTTGCTCCATTTTTCAAACGAGAAAAAGAAAAAGAGGAATGATTAACAGAGAAACACCTACACGCAGAAAAAAGAAATGTAATATTTACTTATCAAGAATGGTAAAGGGTTTCTTGTAACCGTAACAGCATAAACTGCTCTTAATAAGGGGGTGAAAATGTCAAAATCACTTAGTATTTCGTAAACATTACAATGAAATTAAGTTTAATTCAACGGTTATCCTTCAGTAAAATAAACCTCTATTCCCTCGTATTACATACTGAACGACATGTGAAATCCACTGAACCGAGATTGCAAGAGTATTGCAGTGGAAATTACCGAAAGATCGGTACATGCTACCGATCCGATCGGTTTACTTAACTCGCCCCTAAAGTCGCAACGCAACCTATCCGAGCGGAGCACCGGGTGAATTCACGACGCAATCGGCAATGAATGGATTGCATCACCACACTCAGTTACAAATGCATTTCAAAATTATTTTGCAGATCGCAACTCGTATACTAGTGTAGTAGTTAAGACTGTTGACTTGCGTGCTTAGGTTTAAGAGTTAGAATCCCCCCCCCCCCATTGCATGCGAAATTTTAATTTTATTATAAGCATTATAACTTACAAATAACGATTAATTATAAGTATATCCGAAAACATTTATAAGAAATAACCGTGCGCTTCCTTATTATTTATTTTTTAGCAATACTTTTTCACAATTTATAGTTCTGTCTTAACTGTGGTCTACGCCTATAACATAATTCAGATCTCTTTATATTATTCGTTAAAGTGACATGATATTTCGTAATTGCAGCATCCAGGAACTGTACATAATAGCGACTGGATCGGTAAAATCTACTGTTGCGCAGGTCAGCACCACTTGAGAATCGGTACTAGTAACCATCATTGATAGTCATACTTATTTGCCTATAATTGTAACGTTTACTGAACTGTCATATTGTCCATATACGTACTAGGAAGATCGGTAGATTTAACTTGGTTTTCAGTAAAATGTAAGGTTCTTTTTTCTGCGTGTAGCATTGCCGTATCATAAGTTTGGTAAGGAGGGTTCTAAAAAGAAGGGAAGGAAGAAATTACAAATGATTGGTAAACATGAAAAAATGGTTATTTAGACTATTGATAAATTATTAACTATGAATAAAAAGTTACGATAATATGTTTAATTAATTAAAAATTATAAAAAATGTATAAATTTGAAATTAGAAGATTATCAGTTGGCATTTATAAGAAATCGGTAGTTGTACATGTAAAGAAAAATAGTAAAATCGGTTCAATTAAAGAATCCAAGATTATGTCATACATTGGACTATAATTATTTAGATCAGAAATTATATTTAAAAAATTATTACCATTTCATTAAATGAAAAACATTTCCGCTATTAGTCTTTTAAATTCGTTAGGTTCATGGTGTAAGACAATAACATTTTCCCAATCAATTAGATGTCCAGTTTTGACCTGGTGTATAGCTCTGATTTTATGGTTTTTGGGATTTTGTTTAAAGTTATCATGATGTTCCTGGATTCTCGTAGAGAGTAATCTACCAGTTCGGCCAACATAACAATTTTCACGATTTAAACATTGAATTTTGTGTACGACATCAATAAGTTAGAAATTGTCTAAAGAATTTTTGCCTAGTTTGATCAATTGATCTAATTTTGAATCAATTCGAAAAATTGTTGCGATATTAAGATCATGAAGAATTCTTTTGATTTCAAAAGATAACTTTTCATGGAAAGGTATTATAGAAACTAAAGGTTTAAAAACAAAATTTCTAACTATATTTGCATTTGTTTGTTTAGAAAGAGAATCTTTCATTGCTTTAATTTTGTTATTAATATGTATTCGAAGAAATTATTTAAATATAGAGTTTTTAAAATAAATTCAATATTTGACTTATGAAATGATTCATGAGATAATTTAAGAGCTGAGTCAATAACATTTTTAACTATGGAAATTTTATGTTGTATTGAATGGTTAGACTGAAAAATTTAGATATCTACCAGAATAAGTATCTTTAGGATACCAATCTGTAAAGATGACTTTTTATTCATAGCTGATAATTTATCAATAGTCAAAATAACCATTTTTTCATGTTTACCAATCATTTGTAATTTCTTCCTTCCCTTCTTTTTAGAACCCTCATTACCAAACAGGTGATACGGCAATGCTAGGTATTTCTCTATTAATTGGTCCTCTTTCCCTTTTTCTCGTTTGAAAAATGGAACAATTGAGAAAAGGAGAATTGAGGATACTTATTCATAAATACTCGACATCATATAAGGAACTTTCATATACAGGACTTTATCCTGATGAGGAAAACGTATAATTTTCGAAACATCGAATAATGTGAATAAAGATTCTTTCAACATCTAAATCCTATGGTCTGAAGAATGTCATTTTTAACATCTCATTCATTGCCCTGCTTGAAATAGCAGGTTGAAATTCAATTGAAACCGGAAAGGAACCGGTTACATACCTTTTCGGTCCTCACCCGGTTTCATACGGTTTTTATTTAGTCTTTAATTTAATTTTGTGAGTTCTATCTGGGTCTACCCGGTCCATATCCCGAAAATTGTAATAAAAAATAAGTTGTTTAAATATTCTTTCCCGCCTACCTGGGTTTTATCTGGTCAATGGAAACAAAATGAAAATAATAATCAAGTAAAATTCGAACTCTACCCGGAGCCTATCCGGACTCTATATGGCAATCGACACTTGTCAACGGGCTACCTGGTGCTACCTGGTTTCTATATGGCAAATGGAACCAGAAATTAAAATAAAGATATACTTTTTTACCCGTTTCCTATTTGGTCTCTTTAAGGCACATGGCTACTTGTAAATTATTAAGTGAAAGTGTACCGGCTACCTGGTTCTATCCGGTTCTTATCTGGAAAATGGAAACAGAAGTTAAAATAATAATATACTTTTTTACTCGGTTCCTATCCGGCTCCTTTAAGGCACATGGCCACTTGTAAATTATTAAGAGCAAGTGTACCGACTACCTGGTTCTACCCCGGTTCGTATCTGACAAATGGAACCAGAAATTAAAATAATGATATACTTTTTTACCCGGTTCCTATCAGGTCCCTTTAAAGCACATGGCTACTTGTGAATTATTAAGTGAAAGTATACCGGCTATCTGGTTCTACTTGGTTCTTATCTGGCAAATTGAACCAGAAATTAAAACAATAATATACTTTTGTACCCGGTTCCTATCAGGTCTCTTTAAGGTACATAGCCACATGTAAATTATTAATTCAAAGTGTACCGGCAACCTGGTTCTATCCGGTTCTTATCTGGCAAATGAAACGAAAAATGAAAATAAGGATATGCTTTTCTACCCGAATCCTATCCGGTCTGTCTAAGGCACTCGGCCACTTGTGAATTGTTAGTAATAGTGTACCGGTTACCCGGTCCAACCAGGTTTCTATCTGGCAAATAGAACTAGAAATTAAAATAAGGATATACTTTTCTACCCTGTTCCTATCCGGTCTCTCTAAGGTACCTGGCCACTTGTTAATTATTAAGTGAGAGTGTACCGGCTACCTGGTTCTACCCGGTTCGTATCTGGCAAATGGAACCAGGCATTGAAATAAGGATATACTTTTTTACCAGGTTCCTCTCCGGTCTCTTTAAGGCACATGGCCAGTTTTAAAATTTTCATATTTGTACTGCAATCTCTGAATCCAACTGCCTGGATGGTCACACATAATAGGAACCGATAACAAAGAAGTACATATTTTTGCGTTCCTGATATAATCATCGATCACTTTAATATTCCTGATATATTTACTGAATATTGCCATACACGTATTCTTTCAATGTTCCTAGATAATCCTGGTATTCTTGATATTCTTTATAATCTCAAATATTTTTGATATTTCAAAATATTTCGAAATCTCCCTAAATATTCACAAATATTATGAAATATTCCTTGCTTACATTTTGCGTTTTACAGGTTTACGTTTACGTTTCTGTCGTCCCGAAATCAGTCTAAGGCCATTTAAAGGCAACCCGTGAAACTTTGCTGAAAGCGAGACAATATATTATGCATTGCAATGTATTTCATATTGCTTAAAAAGTAGGTAAAGGAACTTGAAATACTATAGAGGAATTTAACATTATCTTAAAAAAATTCAAAAGTGTTCAAGGATTTTCACGTAATTTAAAAATATTTTTATGTATATAAAGAGATTTTCAGGAATTTCAAGGGATTTAACAGGAAAATGACTCCTGCCGAATTTCCAATTCCAAAATATTTCGAAATATTTAAACGAGTTCAAGATATTTTTAATGTAGGTAGAATTTATATAAGTTTCAAGTTTTTAAAGTGATTTTCAAATATAAATAATGTTCTTGAATTCTTTAAAGTCTGTTAAATCTTTTGAAATGTTTGCAAATTTGTAGAAATCCCTTAAAATTTCTTAAATTTCTGAAAATATATATTAAACTTTTTAAAATCTTTTGCAATATCTTGAAATATTTTTGAATTTAGTTTAAATCTTGTTTACGCACATAAAGTATACAATAATAACTTGTAACATTTCTAAAATCTAAAATCTTAGTACATATATAATTATAAGCGTAGCAATATTTTTATAGAATGGGTCACACAAATTTGCAGATGGCCTTGCACAGCTGTACGTTATATTTCAAATTTTGTTTTTGGAACTTAAAGCTAGGTTAGTCGAGAGGCTTTAGGCGTTAGGAGTGCGAAAATCATAGGGTTCGAACCCGCTGGGAATAAAAATTTGTATAGAACTGTTTTCTATAGTTTCAAGACTTCTTCGATATATACGGTATTTAAGCTAGAATTTTAGATTAAATAGAAATATTTTATGTTTTTTGTAACCTGCCTTTTAATAGATAATATATATCAACGCGGTATAATACCCATGTAGAAATCCGGTAGATGTTATCTGATCCTAGGTAGAACCCAGTCAAGTGCCGGTTATAAACTAGGTCCATATTCCGAATACAAACCGAATACAGATCTTGAAGGTCCGGATGAGAGCCATATAGAACCCGGAGAAAAAATCATCAATCCAGATAGAAGCCGTGTCTAATTCCAATAGCGCCAGATAAGAAACAAATTCCATCCGGTTCTTTTCTGGGTTATATCTATAAATATTATAAATGTTACTAGTTTTTTAAATCTGTGCTATAAATTATCCAAATCAAGAAACAAATTCAATTTTTCTAAAGAGATCATAAATCTTGGAAATATATTATTCCTTACTTAATACACAAATTTAATCTAGGATTAATATATAGTCAAAATAAATTGACTATTGACTGAATAAGAAGTTTTGCTATTTCTAATAAAATAAGTTCTGGCATAAGATTTCAAAAACATTATACAACCTCTGATATAACAATATTATTGAGGCAGTGGCTACAGTCAGATTTTTTCGGTACAAATAGAGCTGAAAGAAGAAATATTTGTTATACTATATTATTATATTATTCCGGTACCTTTGGACTCTTACTATTATTGAATTAAGGGGGCTTTTTCGGCAAAGAATTGATCTTTCTGGTTTAAAAATCTACTATTTAGGTGAAAACCTATTTATTTTGTGTTGTAATATTTTTGGACATATTATTGTTGCAGCAGAAAATTTTTGTTTTCTGGCCATGCGTTTTTTTAACACTTCAGTGTAAAACTAAGTGGTTAGGTTATAGTATAAATAAAAAGGCAAAATATACCCAAACCAAATAAATGATATTGAAAAAATTTTGTAGGTTAAGATTAACGGAATATCAATGATAACTGCAATGATTATCATGTTTATTGCTACTTTTATATCTACCTAATAAAGACTATTGTCCTTCCCGTACTTTTGACACTTCATTTTATGAAAAATACTCGAAATACTTTCTGCCAACATAAGATCATGGGTTCACATAACATTACTTTTTTCTGACTAGGCAGGGGTGTCAGTGAATGAAACTATTTCACAATTTTATGGTCTGGTTATTGGCACTGGGCTGCCAACAGCTAGAGACCACACTTTTGATATATTTTTATTGGACCCCCCCCCCCATAAAATTGATGAATCCATTATTATTGAGCTTTTAATGTTATTGTTATTCAATTTAAAATACTTGATTAAAATATCATTTGAAAACTGAAACAGATTCACTTGCTCATAATGCAGCTATAACATCATTAAAACATGTTTCTCAGATAAACATTTCCTTTGGCAAATCGGATCCAATCCTGGCACCCTAATAACTGAAGTGAATTTCATATTTTCTAACTAATTTTAACATTATTCTGCATAAGTTGTGTATATACCAGGTGTATACATATGAAACCGGTATTGCCATCTAGGGGCCAGTAGGCACACTTGTAGGCACTGTCGGAACTTACCATTTGTGCTAATTGGCGTA
>NC_046662.1:105904617-105906477 GCF_010883055.1 Belonocnema kinseyi
GGGCGCATACTTTGAATAAAATATTTGTTATCATTCTCTTGAAATAAATGTGTTTTTTTCTTGAAAAAATACCGGTTTCATATGTATACACCTGGTAGATACGCAAAAATGATAGTAGAATTAAAATAATGGCAGTAAAATTCTATAATTATTCGATTTTTTAAATTAATGTTACGACAATTGGCGGGTATGCCAATATCAAGCGCAGTATCAACTACTAGTGCTCTCGCCTATGTCTTAGGGTGTGAAAAATAAACGTTAAAAACCTAGGTTCTCAGCCCCCAAGAAATAAGTTCTTCGACTTAACCATTTTCACATTTATTGCAAAAAAGTATTTCTTTGTATTAAAGAAATATCAACAAAGAAGTTATTTTTTCGAGTGAGGGCATGATCTTTTTGCATTTAAAAAATATTTAGTGAACTAACGTAAACAAATCTTTGTGTCAAGGGAAAGAAACGGATTTCTTTGGATCCAGAATTGTTTTTGTGTACAATGTATATACACCAAAAAACATTTACAGGATTTTGCAGGGGAATACAAATTATTGCATATTGTACTGTAAGGAAAAGGAGATCAACAAATATACCTGTAACTATTCTTATAAAACTTTTTGGACGTTTCATCAAATACAAAAATGTCTAGTAACATTATGTACTTCCCTGGCCCACTGGCTACGGCTTTCGGAGCAAGTTTTCTACAACCATAAAATGTGCATGTGCGGCAAGATTTTGGCTATACCTTGCAGAAGCATATCTAAAAACTATTTCCTGCCAGAATTCTGCAATGTTATTTCAACCTGATAAGAACTTTATTGATAGGAATAAAATCATTTTTTTCAAGTTACAATTTGTTTTCTAAATGTGCATAAACAAGTTGTGTATATTTGAAGGCTTATCAAACTTGTGACATTTCCCTGTTCTTAACAATATTCACGCTTTAAAACCGATGAATATTATTTTTTCATAACGACAAAAAAATGAAATGTTTCTTTCTTTCAAATTTCAAGAATTTCAAGTTTAATATGTACAACGTTTTACAAAATCCTGCTATTAACTAAATGAAAAAATTACAAAAACCGTTTTTTGCACATCTTCGTAGCAGGTTTCGTCGTTTCAAACTGAAAGAATCTTAAGTTGATTATGCATAACGGTTTTTAAAAATGTTCTATTCACTAAATCAAAAAAAGAAAAAAATACCATGTTTTTGCACATTTTCGTAACATTATTTTATTTGTTATTTTTAAATTTTGTTTACTACCAAAAACGGTACCTACAAAAAATGCTTAAAAATGTTTATGCCATCGCAACTTTGAAATTCAAAAACTGAGCAAGGAGGGAGGCCCTTACAGATTTCACTTTTTTGCCACTTCTTTCAGATGCGAAACCGCAATTTTTCTTTGCTTGTCTGAATTACTTTCGCCGTATAATTTAAAGACAAAGCTTTCGGCAAAATGACTGTTCTTTTAACGTTTTTTTCACACTTTAATTAACTGAATACATTTCTTAACAATGCATGTGGTCTCTAGATATATTGTTTCTTTAGTTATGTATTTTCCAGTATTAATCATCTTAAAATCACATTCGTTCTATTTAACCCTTAAACGGCCAAAACGCCACTACCGGGACACTGCTTTTCAATGGCCAATAACTAAGACTATACGACACTAGAAAAAATTGAGAAACATATATTTTTATTGCGTAAGATCTCCTCTTTCCGGCGGTGCCAATGAAATTCTTCAAAAAATTTATTTATTATCTCAAAATGCAGTTTAAACAAAAAAAAAACGTGATTTTTCGTGCCTATTTTTTTTTGTGAACCATTTTCCAAAGCTTTTCGAGTCTGTAATTAACCTGGAATCT
>NC_046662.1:105906577-105908216 GCF_010883055.1 Belonocnema kinseyi
AGATGATTCATCAGATGACGAGAATTCGGGATCGGAATTTCCCAGACCGAATGTATCATATAGATCTGTTTTCCATAACTATACAGCATCTCAAAAACAATTCGAACCAAATCAAGTTTTTTCATGAAGTAACGAAGAAAAAGTTTGCCCTGAAATTTCTGTAAAGAAATCAGCAGGAAATATTTGTCGCAATCAAAACTAGGTGATTTCGAAACTCACAGATACGAATCACGAACAAGAGCATTATGTAATAATGAACAATTTCGCCAGAGGACTACTAGATTTTGCATTGATTGCAACATGTATTGCTGCTTATATTGTTTCTCAAAATTACATTCTGAAACAGCAGGATCAAAATGATTTCAACGGATTGAAATCTTAAAAGAAAAAAATTCTCCATAAAAAAAATTAAAAAATGTAAAAAAAAAAAATAAAATCCCTTAAAAAAAAGAGACTATCGTTAGACATTTATTCCACCGGTTAGTGAGATTCCAGGTTAATTACAGACTCGAAAAGCTTTGGAAAATGGTTCACAAAAAAAAATAGGCATGAAAAATCACGTTTTTTTTTGTACCGGTAGTGGCGTTTTGGCCGTTTAAGGGATATTAGTATAATTTCTTGAGATGTTATTAGCGCCTGTTCATTCTATTAATTTTTATAGTAATCAATTTGGGATAAAGCGCCATGCATAAGTCTGCGAATTTATCGTGCACTTTTGATAATTTTAATAACCAATGCCAATAAAAGTTCTGTGAAAAAATTCAATAATCGATATTAATAAGTAATAAGTTTCGATAGAAAAAATTGATTAAAATAGGTTTTTAAAGGTAAGAGCACCAATTCTTGCACCCCCCCCCCTATTATTGGCACTCTTATCTAATTTCTTAGTAATACGGTTTAATACGGTAATACGGTTTTCAGCATGCCAATGACTGGGCTAACATGCTAAGATTTGGTACCTTTATCTTATAGAAAACAATTTTTAAACGTAAATCTTACCAATTTTGAAGTTTACACTTTATTTCAGGCTGAAGGTTATTTTTGTTCCATTTTTTCCTGCATCGGCTTATTTGTAAAAGAAAGCCGGCTGTATAAACTAACTATCGATCACGAACCGCGAGTGTCGGAATGAGAATATAAACGTCAAAGCCACAGGTGCTTTGAGAACCGCCTCTGAAAACAAATAAAAAAATAATTATTTCAGTTTTAATTTATGCCTGCATTTTATCAGGAGTTTATCACAGTTTTCGATGTAAGTTACAATATTCATGATATTTGAAAAAACAGTCGAAATGCACACATAAATCGTACGAATTCGAACCCAACGTGCGAGAGCGATAGTCTAATATTATGCACGTTAATAGTATTATTGAGTAATAACTTTTAAAAGAAAAACATGACTAAAATTATTAATTTTAACAGTTCGAATATTTTTCTAAATCGATTTTTTTATAGAAAAGAGTTTTGTAAAATATATCTTACCGATTTTAAATTTGAGGATTTATTTCAGCGTGAAGATGGATTTACGAGATTGCCAGAGCCGGCAAACGGCGTTAATTCAGGATGCTGCTCAAACTTCTTATCACCCACATCCAACTGCGAAAAAAATCATCGCGGTAAGTTTCTTCTATATATTTTT
>NC_046662.1:105908316-105912704 GCF_010883055.1 Belonocnema kinseyi
TTTTCAAATCAGCTGCCCCCTGCCCATTTTTTTTACGAGAAAATTTGTTTAGCGCACACCAAAAAATTCACTATGAAGTGTACTTGCTGAGGCCGTCCGGTGTGTTATACAAAAAGTCAATCCTTACTTCAAAATAGACGCCTCAATCGGGGCATGTCACAAAAATGTAGTTTTTTCGTAAAAATTGCTCAAAAAAATATAACTCTTCAAATCATTTTGACCATTTTACTGTTAAAGGGGCTCTTAAGGTCGCTGATTATAAATCTGAGGTCAGATTTGCCAAATTTGAGATAGCAGATCCAATATGGCGGATAAAATTTTCGGAAAATCAGTGCGAAAGGTCCAAGTTGAAAGAAAGTTTTTTAGAGGTAAAATGTGGTCGTTACAGACTGAATGTAATTGGATTTAGACTTTTAAGTAGGTTATTGGATTGCCGGTTTTTGAAATTTCTTGTATTCATTAGTTTTGGTTCGCCCCCACCCCCCGGATTTTATTCCAAAGTACCTTGTTTTGGAAGGCTTTCTCCTATACACCACCTGGAGAAGCGCTCGATGCGGGACTAGTAAGCCCATCAAGAATCTGTATTTCTCTATGTCTAGTCTGTCAGCAGTCTGTCTCCTTTTGTCTCTTATTTGCACTATAAAATTATTTTTCCTTAAAGTGTAAAATAAAAACCGGTCCACCATATTGAATCCGCCATCTTGAATTTTGCAAATCTAAACTCCGATTGGCAATCAGCGACCTCAGAAACCCCTTTAACAGTAAAATGGTCGAAATTATTGAAAGAGTTATATTTTTCAAGCAATTTTGACGAACAATCTACATTTTTTGGTAACATGCCATGATTAAGGAATTCATTTTGAGATTGGGGTGGCTTTTTTGTACAAAAGACTAGACGGCATCAGAAAGTACACTTCATAACGAATTTTTTGGTGTGTGCTAAAAAATTTGTCTCTTAAAAGAAAAATGGGCAGGGGGAGGGTTGGCTGGTTTGAAAAAGGATTATTAGTGTTATTATTATTAGTGTTATTATTAGTTGGAATTAAACAAACTAATTACAGTTTTTTAAAATATAAATTTAAACTTCATTTCCCACTTTTTGTTTGATTTCTGAAAACGTAAAGTCTAGGAGCTTTGAAATGAGGATGAAAGCTGGTCCTTTAAGATAGATACATTAGATGTTCGTGTATTGTATACACTTTTAGTCACTTTCACATATTGAGATCCATGTAACATGCGATGAAGTAGTTACGAAGGGAGAGAAACCGCCCTCTGAAAAACGCTGTCATTCGCAGACACGACGACCCGACGTCAGGTTGACGTCTCGCTTCTCTATATCGCAATACCGTCGACAATATTAATTTATTTTCTATGAGATTTTCAGACTTGGTCGAGTCTATCAGATCACAGCGTCTGCTTGACATAAAACCTTTCAATTTGAAAGAAAACTAAGGTTAAATCATAATTACAAGCCAAGCAAACATATATATGAAAATGATTATAAATTTCTAAGAAAAATTTCTTAGGAATTTCTATAATTAAAAAAACTTAGAAAACTTAGGTCAAACCCTAATTACAATCCAAACAAACAGATACATGAATATGATTATAAATTTCTACGAAACATTTCTTAGGAATTTTTACAATTAAAAATAGTGATAGGATGGAACCTTTTAATGTGAATTAAAAGCGAGCTTGGTATTCACAGGAGTCAATAAACTGCAGTCTCTCCTTGGCATGCACTGTAATTTTCACAACAGCTAAGCTGAACGTTAGACTTTAGCATCTAATATTGACGACCGATTAGTTGTATAGCTGAAGTGATACTGTTTAAGACGAGAAATAACAAGGCGGAGGTCAAGAAAAGTAAGACAAGATAACTCGAACGCTCGCATTTCGAGAAAATTTAAGTCGTTCAAAATTAAAAGCCTTAAAGCGAGGCCTCGCCTTTGGCTTGTCTTGGAGGCTTGAGTTCTCGCAGGCAGATGTGCATCTTGCCTTCGGTGAACCAACCGCTTGAAAAGGGCAAATAATTTGAAGCTCTCATGGAATAACTATTGGGTGGATTTAAAGATTTAAAAAAACTGTTTTAAACAAATTACAAAGGGCAGGAACAAAAAAAGATCTTACTAGTCAGGCTCCTGCTAACAAAATGGCGGCCAAAATAGCATACAAAATTTCGTTTCTTCGAAATATCTCTTTTTAAATGCACTTTAGAGCAAAAGTAATGAGATAAAAAAATGGAGAGCACACAATTTCCTATCACTTTGTTGCAACAAATTTTTATCATATTAATAGTATAAATAATATAATATATAATTAATTTATCATGTTTATATATACATTTACTTCCAAAAGTGCATGCGCAAGTATCTTTGAACTTATCGATGTACATGGAATATCTACATTACTCGTTTCCACATAATTTCTTAATAGATGGTCAGAGAACATAATGTTTAAAAACTTAAATTCCGTGTTTGTTCATGCAGTTTGCCAAAAAATGTACAAAAAGAAAAGATCAATTGCTACAGCAGCAAAACGTAAAAAAATGGGTGAAAATGTTCCACAGGGATCGGTGACATCTTTGCAATCTCTTGTGCCGGTCTTGATCTTCAAAAAAAAGTGTTCTTTTTTGTACTAAAGAAATAAGCGTGGAATATTTATTGTAGGAACAAAAAGAAAGTATTAAAGAGCTAGATCAATTTTTTGAAATGATGAACTGTTCAGTGAAAGAAACCATTATGTATTATGCCTTAGTTCGCAGTGATGATTGGTTTCATTAAGTAGTTGATTCTATTCAACATGTATCTGATTTATTAACTGCTGAAACTATCATTATTCATGTATGATATTTTTTTAGAAAATTCTTCTATTCTGGCATAAAAGAGGCCATAGACCAGCCAAAAATGCCACAAATCCAAGGAGAATACCGACTCGATGGCAGGAGAGTGAAGTTGAGATTTCTTTAAAAGTATGGCGATGATGTTCTTGTTGTTATGAAATGAAACAATTTCGCAATATTTTGCTTCCAAAACACGTGATTTAAAGTGATTTCACAATTTTTTTATAAAAAAGATATTATATAAACAGGAGAAACGATTACCGATTGTTAAAGTAGCAGCACTAATCTTGTTGGAGGACATCAGATTGCAGGTATATGAAACAAACTAGTATCCATCTTTCGACAATTTTTTTACAAGATGTAAGTATACTTGTTCCTGAAACTTTAAACACAATTCTTCAGACAGTTGTTTTGAAAAATAAGCGTGGTGCGGTGCATAAATGGAAGACTAAATGCACTGCACTAGTTCATGCTGTAATCTCAGCGGAGGAGGAGGAAAAAGAAAAAGAAGAAACTGAGGAAATGAAAGGTGATCCTTAAGAAAATCCTGCTGAGCTTCAGAAATATATAAATCAACCTGGCCCATCCAGGCCTTTAAAAAGAAGTCTACCAGGCCCACGCAGGTGCTCTAAAAGAGTAAAACTAAAACTCTAAGCGCTAAATAATACTGAACATCTTTTCTGCTATTCTAAAAAAACCTTGTGGATTAGGTCTACCGGAGATACCACATTTAAACAAAAACGCTTTACTTACTCTAACTCTAGGGTGATCTGGAAACGAGTAATATAGATATTCCATGCATATTGATAAGTTGATAGATACTCGCTATTCTCTGCCATAACTCGTAAACGCATTATACGAGAAAAATTTGTTTATGAGATAAGTGATAGGAAATTATGTACTCTACGACTTTTGATATAACTACTTTTGCTCTAAAGTGAATTTGAAATAAAATATTTCCAAGAAACGAAATTTTTGACGTTATCTTTGACCCATCATATACAGTGTGTTCAAACAAGTTATTGGTCTGCAATCCTTTGAGTTGGACAAGTTGCTTTTTTTCGGTAGGAGTATAGTGCGGTCTTGTATTCTTCTTGCGTCAGATAACAGCCGTTTTTTGTCAAAAATATACTGCTTGATGGTTAGCAGCTTCGACTTATTCATTGTGTGATTGTATATCCTCAGTTGTTGGGCGATATTTCGAACCCTTCTCGTGAAAGGTCTACTAGATGATATATAGTTAGTCACACGCTGAACACGGGACGCACTCTGTCGTGCACATCCAATTTTCTTGTGCAGTCGATGCAAGCGTCTTTTGGATTTTTAATCCATTATCGGTTTTAGGCTTCAGTTTGAATCAGCCTAAGCTCTTGCATCACCATGAACTGAATAATTGGTGTGATAGAGGTGGGACTTTTTCGAGATATCCTCATTAAGGAAAGAATCTATTTCTGCCAGATCTTGGGGCTTACGAGGAACCTGCATGCCAATAAGCCTCCTTGTCCTGAAAGCGCTATCATTTTTCAGAAGGTACCTAATTTCCATA
>NC_046662.1:105912804-105920946 GCF_010883055.1 Belonocnema kinseyi
GATATTGGCTGAAATCTCCGCCAATAAGAATTGTTAAGCTTTATTTAATATACCATTGATAATCGCAGTCAATAGATTGTATTCAAAGGCCCTTGGATAAGTCATAACCAATTTTGAATTTATTTAACTGAATTGGACATATTGAATTTCAATGATTACATTTTTACTTTGTTAATAATATTTTGTCTGAAAGGCACCAGATCGCTTATGAAATTAAAAAACACCCTGATAGATTAAAAAGTAGATGATGGCGAATTAGTTTAAATTGCTACTCATGAGGAATTATTATTTTAACCTCCCACTAGCCCAACACAGAGAGGGGTAGGGTTAGGAAGACATTGAGCAAGGATGATAAATCAATTATATATCCAATCATATAAGACAGTTTACGGGTCACGATAAGAAATTCGTTTATTAAATAGCTACTACGGCCTCACACTTAACATTAACAAATCCCGTGAAAGAAATATCCAAATCCTCATTTCTAAACAAAAAGTAATGAACCAAGTCAATGACTAAACTGAGCAGTGCACATGAAAAACCCAACCATTCCACTCTAATCGTTATGACAAGTCCCTAACGTTTCGACCTTCTAGCATGACGGTCCATTACTGACATAAAAGTTCAGCTAATGTCGCCGCCAGCTTGGATGACCGAGACTAATTAAATGCTCCCCACCGCCCCGAAATTATTTTTACGCCTATAATTAAAGAAATAACTACTCATATCGAATTAATGAGACTTATCTTTCATCTTTACGACCTACAAACATGGCGGTCTATTACTAACGTGAATATCGGGCGAGGTCACCGTCATCCTGGATGATCCAACACATAGACGTACAATTTTTATAACTTATTTATTACTTCCCTCCCCATCAAAACAGTATTTATAAAACACACCCGTTTACACTCATTGTCCCCATCACACTGAATCTACGGCTATTAACTGGCTGATGAGAGAAGGCGAAATTAAGAGACATACCTTTAGCTGTCCGGTTTTCTTATACAGTAAAAGATTAACATACAAGTAAGCGATGGATTACGTACCTAGATCGACGCAACACATAGTCCGGCACACCTACTAAACTTAGTGCGCGCTCACAGTTATCCGATGCTAGTTTTTTGACAGTTCGTATATCAAACAAAAAATTCGACGGAATTATTGGAGTTGTGTGCTTTTTTTAAATCATAATGACCCCCCCAGTCTAGTGACGAATCGGAGCTGCGGGATTACAATTTCTAACCCTTGAGAGGTTTATCACATGGCAACCTGCCAAAACTCTAGAGGCTTCTGTCCTATGACAGATCATAGATGGACTCTGTGCTTGACCAGGTATAGTTCAATAAGGAATTTTAAATTGAATTTAAGTTGATGGGCATTCATTTATTTTTGCTTTGGGCGTCGTAAAGAAAGCGTCACAATTGCCCACCCCTTAGGCGAAATGTCAGCGGGTCAATCATGTGCCACCATTCTGCCTTCAAGTGCAGCCGCCGAGATCCAGATTTGTGGTTTACTAATACTATTCGTGATTTAATCAATCATGCCTTAATCTAAGTATTCAGCCTACTTAATTACGTATTAATTCTCGCCCGGACTAAAAAAATGGAAAAAAGAATGATCAATGTTCAGTGGATCCGCCATTGGCGGTTACCTCAATCGCTGCAAGACGATCCAGCCCATCTCCATCTAATTATGTCCCTGCCATCCTCCAGGTGCCACCCAATTAGCTCCTCCTTATATCCCGGTACCACCACATCTGATATATAATTTGATTTATTCTAACAAAATTGATAACTTATTATTTTTACATGGACTACCCTATCATATGACTCCTAGTCTCCCTAACGCATCCTAATCTAGTCTAACTAAATTCTCTTTAGGGAGAGTAGGATCGGTTTCAAGTTTCTTCCGGCTCGAGCCCTCGTCGACCTCTTGACCAGCCGATCATTTAAGATTTGGTTCCGCGACCCAAACTATTTCATCCTCCGGCTCCCCCTGTACTGCCGGTTTCTCTTTTCTATCCGAGTCATGAATCTCGAAGAGTTCCTTATCTAACCCTCAAAAAGGCAGGTGGGTCTCAGAGGCCCGGCGGGTCACAATTTTCGAGTTACAAAGAGTTGTGTATCAAGTATGGGCTTTTGCATGGAAATTTCTTTTGGCGAAGTCTAAATACATAAAAAAATTAGGTTTTCTGAAAATTCTAATTGTGGAGTGATTCACAGAAACGTGTATATTTTTTACTTACACAAAAAGGCAATCCGGTCCTCGCAGGCCCGCTGTTCAGAGCAACATCAACTTTGAGTACCGTTTGCATGAAAAAACAGTTTGAGTGCATAGATTTCAGTTTTACAGATACTTTTTTTTTAATTTTGAAGGTTTTCTATATATTTGCTTGTTTGTTTTTAAAATATATCTAGTGCTTGCAGGTACAAACATAATTTCTCGCGTAAACTCTTTTAAATGCGCGAACGAATTTGCAATGCGTGATATTTTGATGTTGTAGTGATTATGTTGTCATAGTTGTTGTGATAGTTGCAATACTGGTATTTAGAAGAAAAAAAGTACGGGTTATAAATCTTGTTTATAACGCAACAAAAGGAGGGGTTGACACTCTTGGCCAAATATACTATTCATAAATGGTTCAATGTAAAACGAATCATTGGCCTCACGCAATGTTTTTCAATTTAATATAAGTCTTTTCAGTCACAGCTTTTGTGATTCATCGTGATTTTACTGGAAAAAGCGAGCAACAAGTCGGCTTCACAAGAAAATGTATCTTGGTAAATTTTAGTTTGGCATGCCATAAAAATGCGTGCAACAAATATTTGGTTAACACGATCAAGTGTCGAAACTTTGCAAAGCTGCATTATAAATTTAAATGTTATGTAATCATAAAATGTACTTATGAATAAAACTGATCAAACTTCTTGGGATTTTCTATACATTTACTGGAAAGGGAAGTTTGAATTTACACGGGCCTGAGAGGCCCGGCTTGCCTTTTAACGTCATGATTTTAGCTTGCCATCATAAGGGTTAAGGCCGCTGCCTTCTTCGGCGTCAGTTTATCATCCTGCGGTTGGTCAGGGTTTACGTACTAAAATAAATTAGAAACGTAGTATCTTCCTTTTCCACCTCCCTTTTGGGACGCTAATGCATAGACTCTGGTTGAGCAAAGCCTTAGAACTACGCCCATGACAGACTCTGAGGTACCATTCACCATCATGACCGCTTTCCTCCTGCTCAGGTTGATGTTATTATTACCCGCTTTGATGATTTATAACCTATTCGCTCCCATAAAGGTGTTTGTTGATCCCGTGTTCACCAATGAATGACAGAATTTACCGCCAATTACGACATGCATATAGGGTTAAGCGGCTTTACCTCTGTTTACCTCGGGGTTGAACAGTGCATCCGGATTATAAGCACCTTCCTCCAGATCGTTCACGATCTTTGATTCGCTGATATCAGATTTTCTTGACTCTTGGATTAATTGATTAGAGTCGTTATTGACTCTCGAACTTAAATTAAAATTATACGAGTTATCCTCAACTCGTAGATTTAGGTTGAATTGATGAGAGTTGTCCGCAACTACTGAAGTATCTATATTGAGGTAATACTACTCGTCAATATCAGTGTCTATAGGATAACACCCAAGCGACTGTTTGACTAAGCTGCGTTGACGATGATTAGTGTTTGAGTCTGGCATAATAATAAGGGCCGTCGCTGCATTTGTTTGGTTTATTGGTATGATTATTTTGAGTGTTTTTATGTCCGATTGATTTGTCCAAGCTTGTGTCTGCTGAGGGATACAGGGAGCAGTATCGACCCTACGTTTGCTCTCCCTTATTGGTTTCTCAGGCAATAGACCGAGAAACAACTGCTTTTGACTTGATCCGCCTTACCGCAGTTGTGACAGAATTGATGCAACCTAGTTGGACATTTCTTCCAGTGGTGATCATCACCATAGCAGTTAAAACAAGGTGGTTCCTCCTTAGGTTGGATCTTGGGCTTGCGATTTCTATCTAAGGACCCATCCCTAGAGGATCCTCTTGATTTTGCGAATTCCATCGGATCGTCCGCCTTTGAATCCCTATTTTCGGAATGCTGCTTACCTTTCTTCGACTTTTCCGAAGTCGATTTGTCCTTGCTGTCACCTGAATTATCCATATCTCGGACTGTTACTAAGTCAAGAAGGACGTTTGCTCATTTTTTAATAGCTGAATTGGAGCTAGTCTCTTTTACCGTACTTCCACTTGAACCTTTCTTGATCGGGGGGTAGGCGAACACAGGGAAAAATGATTTTTTCCGCGTTTTGGATAGTCTATCATCCGCTGTGCTCAGAATTCTTTCTACGTTCGCTGCCAAGAACGACAGGCCGTTGTAGTCAAAGAACGCTTGGCGCCTAACCAACCGCTCAATGTCGGAACGTCAATTGGCATACGCCCTAACCGCTTGTTCTTGTAGTGCCACTAACCTAGAGAATCTCCGATAGAGGCCCGGTATACATATGAGATAGTTAGACGTCAACTCGTTCTTTCTTAGATATTCCTTTGCGACCTGTTAATCAAGCTTCCATTGGTAAATTATGTTACCAAATTATGAAAGAAAAGCAGCCTAGAAGACTTTCCACGTAGGCCAAGCCCACCGGTTCATACTGAACCATTCGGCTGGCAGGTCGTCCAGCAGAAATGACATAGCTGTCAGCATTTCTTCACTGTAGAGTCTAAGGTTTCATTCCGCCTTAAAAGAGGGGCGTGATTTTCTGAGATTTCCCAACCAACTATTCCACGATCTGCCCTGTCCTATTCCTGTTGCACTCGACCATATGACCTGTGAGCCGTGCTCTGAACCAATAGCCTATAGGCCCAACTATACCCTGAAAAATTTTCTGATCTAGTACGCCGTGTGCCCGAATTATGTGCTGGCAGATTCATCTGCCTTGGCTCCTTTGTTATTTGTGAGCCATGAAATCTAACTTGAATAAAATCATTAGGGCTATTCCCCAATGTATCTACCATTTTTTCTGGTCCCCGCGTTTTTGATATTGCCCCTAAAATGCGAAAGGTGGCTACCGAGCCATCTGCGCGCCCATCATTGGCCAAATTTTCCCCAGCTAGAGTGCTCCTGATTGGAAAATTGTATCTGTTATCATCTTTTAATTTTCGGAATGCATATCTCTGATTAGTTGCTCTGATACGTGACTCGCAGGTAGACTTATGTTCCTGAAATTATATACGGTACCTCAAGGCGGAGCTAAGGTTGTCCGTTGTGGACCCGACCGTTTCTAAAAATCAGGGTGTCTCTGCTACTAACTGTCACAGTAACCGTACTTGACATGAGATTTTCGATTCCCAATGAAGGGACATAGTTGTCCATATCAGTTGAATGATATGATGGGTGGGGTAGGTTCATAGTATTATATTCCGCAGATATATACTGGGCAGTCTCTGAGTTGGGCGGGTGGGCATTAGGGTTAGTTACGTCTTATTCATTTAACGAAATTATACACAGATCAAATAATATAAGCCAATTTACGGTTCACAGTAAGAAATTCATTTATTCAATTGCTATTACGGCCTCACATTTAAAATTAACAAATCCCGTAAAAGAAATATCTGAGATCCTTATTTCTGAACAAAATAACATGAACCACGTCGACCCTAATACTGAGCAGTGCGCGAGAAAAACACAATCATTTCACTCTAATCGTTATAACCAATCCCTAACGTCCATTACTGACATAAAAGGTAAGCTAAGGTCGCTGCCATCTTGGATGACCGAGACTAAGTAAATACTTCTCACCGCCCACAAATTGGTTTGCCGTCTATTATGAAAGTAACCACTACTCATATCGAATAAATGAGACTTATATTTCATCTCCACGACTTTCTAATATGGCGGTCCATTACTGACATAAAAGTCAGGCTAGATCACCGCCATCTTGGAATATCGGACACTTAATCGTACAATTTTTATATCTCATATATGTCTTCCTTCCCGTCAAAACAGTATTTATAAAACAGATCCATTTATACTCATTGTCCCCACCACACTGAATCTACGGCTATTCACTCGCTGATTAGAGAAGGCGAAATCAAGACGCATACCTTTATCTGCCCGGTTAGTTCACGCCGTAAAAGATTAAAGTACGAGTAAGCGTTACGCCCAAGCGCTCTAGAGGGTCGGATGACCAGGCAACTACGACTATGTCTTGCAAAGGCCTCCTTTAAATATGATTTATCACGCCCATTTAAAGGTGTGCTAATGAATCAATTCCTTAATTTTTATGGCTGCGTTAGTGAATACAAAACTGAGAACGAGGTGGACAACAATAGATTCGAACACAAAGTGAATGCCGATGATGCCGATACAGAGTTGGCGCCTGAGCCATGGATTACGCACCAAGATATACGACTAAGCTGCGTAAATACGTGTAAAGGCACACTTAAATTAGAGCGTCTTTCAGTGGGCAGCCGTTTTCACTGGTTCCTCCTCACTCGCATTGGAGTGTTCTACAATGGATCGCCATTTTGACTCACCACTTCACTGACATGCGCACATGCGCCACGCAACACCTAGTCTGGTACACCTACTGTACGTAGTGCGTGCTGAAAGTTACCAGCTGCTAGTATTTTGAGAGTTCGTATACTAAAAAGGCTGTATAGAGTTTCCATGTGGCCGTTTTTCCCTCCTGTCAACATGAAGTCGAGGTGTTATGTGTGCGAACGATTCACGACTACCCAGTCTTAAATATTTAAAGTTGAGTGTGTGGGTGGTGTAGTGTGGTGGTCGAGCCCGCCAGCTCTAAGAGCAATCGTCATATTGAAATGCCTCCGGCTCCCAGTAGAACCGCGGTAAATCTGCACAGGCCTCTATCTTCTTACTTGAGCTATTTTGCACAATGGTCAAGGTTATTCAAGAAGAAATCTGATGGTAACCTTAGTTTTGAACTGGAAAATGACCTTCATGGTAGTTTCAAGGTCAACTTTTCTTAAAAATGACCACACTTACCCGATCTGAGCCGTCGTGACGTTCAAACGGCCGTCACCTCAGGGTCATGGTCAAAGTATAGATTCTCACCAGCGCGTGATATTTACATAAGTTTGTCTGCTATGCAATATTTTTCAATAATGCTGTTCTTATAGCCATTGAAATATTGTTTGAGTTAAAATGATCTCAGAGTGTCAGAAAGGAGCGTTTCCATTTTAATCAAAGTTGGCCTTGAAACAACTATGAAGATTGACCTCAAGTTCTAAACTAATGTAACCCTCAGTTTCCGCGTTAAAAGTTACTACAGAATCGACCTTGGTCTTTGTGAAACATAGCTCACTTATGAAGATACAGGCTTAAATGTTCATAGTGTAAATTTTCATAAGCTACTTGAAATACGTAAAATTTAGGCAAAAGCAAACGTAATGCGAAGTAAACGTGGACAAGTTTCAGTCACAACTAAAAAAAGTCCTGCTCCATAGGAATTGTTGCAGTTTATTTCTTGTAAGTGGAAAACCCTAATTAAGTAACATAAAATACAACTCAACATTTTTTGCTGTTTTTATAAAGAAACTGATTGTGGATTCGGCCTACTAAGGATTCGACGTTAAAAAAACGCATCGCTTACTCGATCTCAAAGGTGTGATGGAAATGAGTAATGTAGATATTCTATACATATCGATATGTTCATGCATATTTGCACGTGCACGTGTGTGAGTATCTGTATGTATGAATGTATATATAACATGATAAATTAATGTTATATTATATTATTTATACCGCAGTGCTTAAAGAATATTTCAACCCAGGAGATGCAAAGACCGAGTATCAACCCGCTCTAATGGTAATGAAGCTCGAAGTTTTGATAAATTTGCTATTAAAAATAATATGCATTACTCGAAATGTAAAACAACGATAGCATCTCGTATAAGTGTAGATCTCGCTTCGCTCGAGCACAAACTTCGCACTCGTTGCATTCGCTGTCTTTCACCCCTTGTAATAGTCCAAAATCTGGCTACATAAAACAGCCTCGATTCAGTGCCCGAATTTGTTTAAAAACGTTCTTCAGGTATCAACTGAGAGCGGTGAAACAATGGCAGAAGTTTATTCGTTTGGAAAACCCTTGGCAGAAGCGATTCAAAAGTCCCG
>NC_046662.1:105920973-105925714 GCF_010883055.1 Belonocnema kinseyi
CCCCCCCCCCCCCAATTTATACAGTTCGCGCGCCCAGCTTTTTTCCTGACATTCTTCAGACCTTAACCAAGAGCTTGTGTAATGGCAGCATTTTAGCATAATGGAAAATCCTCGGCAGAAATAATTTAGTGGAAAATGTCAACATAATTATGAATACATGATTGTTCGCTAAACTTGCATGTGGAAGCTATCTTTATATATGCCATTACAATTATTTTTGAATTCCATTCCAATTTAAAAAATAAATCATCACGATACGATTAAAACTCGCTGTAAAAGTCCAATTTTTTCTTGCGCGTCCAATTTTAAGCCAGTCGCTCTGTTTTTGCCAGCCAGAGAGATAATGACGCAAAACTGCCACCCGACACGCCTCACACTAGCTGGCAAAAACCGAGCGACAAGCTTAAAATTAGATGCGCAAGAAAAAATTGAACTTTTGCAGCAAGTTTTAATAGTATCATGATGATTTTTTTTTAAATTGGGGTAGAATTCGAAAATAATTGTGATGGCATATATAAAGATAGCTTCTATATGCAAGTTTAGCAAACAATCATGCATTCATAATTAAGTAGACATTTTCCATTAAAGTACTTCTGCCGAGGATTTTCCATTATGCTAAAGTTCTGTTATTACACACAGCTCTAAGTTAAGGCTTGAAGGATGACGGGGAAAATCTGGACACGCGAACCGTATAAAATTGTGTGGGGGGGGGGGGGGGGGGGGGGGGGGGGGGGGTCCCGTACCTTTTAGTTCACTTCTGCCAAGGGTTTTCAAAACGACTAAACTTCTGCCATTGTTTCACCGCTCGTAGTTGAAACCTGCTGAATGTGTTTGAACTAATTTGACGCGGCCACCTTATTAATTTTTTAGGAAAATTTTACATCGTGGAAAACCGGCTGCCATTTTCATATGCAAAAGTTGCAGACTGGCAAAGTAGCCATTTAATGATGTATTATTGTTCTTCTTACAACTTTAGAGCTTGGATTTTGGGCACCAAATCAAGGCTGTTTTATGTAGCTAGATCTCCAACTATAATGCAACATACTATCCCCTTGTTTGTTGAACGCCGAAGTCGTATCGCATTCATTAAATGCGGTATAAAGACCACTTTTTTATTTCCCAATATATTATCACAGGAAACGCAACATCGAGTTCAAAATTTGGGATACTAACCAAGAAGCACTAAGAATGGTGGATTTGGTCCTAAATTTTTGTAATTATGAATAAAGTTCGTTGTTGTGAATGTATATTTTTTCTTCATAATTATTCAAATTGAGGATCAAACCCACCTTTTTTAGTACTTCTTACTTATCATCAAAAATTTTCAACTCGATGTGGCGCTTCGTGTGAAAATAAATTGGAAAATAACAAAAGTGAGGGTAAGGTAGGAATCTAGTCACGTGACCCACTCGTCACATGGCCTGAGCATTCGCGTTTTAACTTTGCTTGGATTCATGAAGTAGATTTGTAAAATTTTACAGGCTCAAACTATAAGTAAAATAAGAGGATCAATGTCTTCTCCAACTACGAGAAAAGAAATATCTGATTCGCATGATAAGTTCCACTGCAGTTTCAATAATGAATGCGTCTGCATCCTTAGCAGCCTAGCTGCTTCACGAAGAACCCTGCATTTTGCAGTACTTCCTAAATCATTTATTTTTTTCCATGGTTTTATCCAGCAGTACGTCAGCAGTCGTGTGTGTGCGAGATGAAAGAAGAAGTTTGGCTGATTTTGTGTTCTTCATCGCAACATCAACTAAGTAGATACCAAAGAGAACCAAACTGATCGCATATGTGTTTTTTGCCTTTATTTTGATTGTTGAGTTCTCAGAACTCTTTAGAACCGATCTGAGTCTTGTGCTAAAGGCAGTTATTATGCTTTTCATAACTATTGTAGGCTGAATACCTTTCTGCGACCCGTGCTCCTAAACGCTTTACTAGACATTGACGTCTCCAGTGGTCTCTCTAAACTAGAATCTTCTTAAATGTGTCTGTAATTCCTGACCAGCAGGCGGACATGTCTTCCAACCAAGGAAGTTCGATCTTTTGCTCGATATATATTTGTTTATTAGTTCACGATAGAACCTTCTTTCATCTACCTGAAAGGTTCGATTTTGCTACCTTTTTGCATCACTTTTATCGTATTGAGCTAGTCTAGCAGTAAAAATCGTAAGTACACAGGAAATCCCATTTAAGTATCTTCCATTTAAGTCTTTGCAAGAATTGATGCAGCGTACATTTCGTCACGAGAAGAGCGTGGGATTTGAAGGGGGAGTCAATTGGTCAGTCATCCATGACAAAGAGCAGCGCAGTGACAAAGTGAGCAGTGTGTATGTACTTACTTGCTTTCTAGCAGGACCTTTCTAGTGGAGAAAATATTATGATTTATTTTTTCAGACTACTAAACTTAGGTAAATTTAGCTGTACCATTTGTGGTACGTTGTCCTTTCCGCATTATGGTCATGCATTCCTATAACATGTGATTAATTTAGGAAAGACCACGTGAATTTATAAACAAAAAACAGTTCATTCATGACTTAACTACAAAAAATTATAATTATATAATTATAAAATACAGTAGGTGAGAATAAATCGTGGATTTTTGTATTTGTTTTGTAAGCATCAATTATTCTAAGTTTGAAGGACAATTGAATATGTTTTGATCTGAATGTTGAACAGTAAAATAGGATTTTCTATGAATTGAAACATGCAATTTTGATTTATCATAAGTAAATCAAAAGTTTTGGGACAATTTTTATTCTTCAAGGATTGCCTTGCACCTTTCCAATTTCATGTTGAACGTTAAACTGTCTTCTTCATAGGTTACATTTATTTTTATATAGGAATCATCTTCTTTTTCTTCATTGATTTGTTTTTCCCTGTCTTTAGGATTATTTTCTATTTTCTTGTTTTCTTTTTATATATTTCGTTCTAGTCGAATCCGGAACCATGTGATAGTTTTTGGTCCAGTTTGACATTTCACCACAGTAGGTGTCGTAAAAGATATATATTTCCAAAGAAACTATCCTCTCGCAGTGACGTAATTTCCACACTTTGATGTCTTCTATCTTCTTATTTCTATAACAAATAAAAAGAAATCCTACCTCTCAAAACAAAAAATAAACAAATATACAATACTACTTTTCTCCTAATTCTACTGTTTCTTGTCCTATTGTAACACAAATTACAACAATAACAAAAAAAATAAAAACCTGATTTTGACTGTTTTTCTAAATAGTCTTAAAATTTTGTTTATTCTAGATATGCTCCTCCTAATTGAGTATCTTCTTCTGAAGTTCCATTTTTGGGTTCTTTTTGCTGTAAAATAACTTATACCTAAACTGTAATTTGTATTTCAAGTGAAATTCAGTCTTGGCCTCTTCTAGCCGTACTAACTTTATTTTTTCTATATCTAATCATTTTTAAAAATAAAAGTAAATATACTTTGTCTATGACTTCAGATTGCGATTCAAATGTAAAATTATTTTTTTATCATAAATAATTTTAAATTCATTATTACCTTTATGCCTGTAAAGGTTGTAAAAAAGATTAGTCTGTGATGTTTTTATAGAGTCAAGTGAAGTTTTATTAATTTTTTTATACGCCAGTCTCCCAATCCGTGGACGACTCTTCTTCCTCCCCTTTAATTATGTGTAATATATATTTTTCTGTTTCGGCCTTCTTTTGTGCTTTTTACTTCTCCTTTCTTTTCTTTGCTTTCTCTTCTTGTTCTGCCCTTCTTCTTAACCTTTCTTTCTCTAGCTTTTCTTCTCTTCTTTTCCTTGTCGCTTTCTGAACGTATTTCTCTTGCCTCAGCTATTATGATTTTTTCATTTCGTCTGTTTCTCTTTATTCTATTTCTTCTTAAATTATATTTTTTTAATATTTCTTCTAATTTGTTCTCTTCTTCTTCTTCTTCTTCTTCTTCTTCTTGTCTCCTCATGTTTTCCTCTTCTTTTCGTTTTTTCTCCTTTAACCCTTTTCTTACTTCTTCTATTGTTGGTAGTCCATAATACAGCCGTTTTTCTTCGGCGAGTTTTTGAATTCTTGGATCTCCTCTACTTTATCCATTTTAGTCGTACATTTGTACGCGTATCTGTATGCTTTTCCTCTCTATAATCATTTTGATAGCTCTCGCCATCTTCCAGTCCGCTTCAGCTCTCTTCCTTCTATCTATCTCCTTCATTCTGTATATTTCCTCCTCTATCGTTTTTGTAGCCGGTGGTTGAAGGAGGCCAACCCACTTCTTACACAAGTGGGTCAGCAATTCCCCTCCCCCCACTTAATCAAGAAGGCAATCCTTGCATTTGAGGATTGATTTTGGGTCTATTTTTCCAAAAATAAATATTTTTTTGTTTTGTCTTGTTTTTTGTAAATGTATGTGTTTGTGTCAATTTATTCGTTATCAGTGGTGTAAGAGTCAAATAATTTACATGCATGCCATTGAGAAGAAAAATTCGAATTCAAATCTAGTTTTTAATTTTACATTTTTTAATATCTTTAACGTTCCCAATACCTAATGATTTACCATTCTTTGTTTTAATTTCCTAAATTCTTGGTGAAATTTGGGCCAATTTGAAAACATATCAGCGTACATCTCAGATTATAATACCTAGATTGCGTTTCATTCGAGGCATATAAATTTTCAATTACGAGGGTGGATTGATAAGTTTCCGGCCTGACCAAGAGATGGCGCCACTAGGCCTACCTTGAGGTGGCGTTCTATAGTACCATCCTTAGA
>NC_046662.1:105925814-105927844 GCF_010883055.1 Belonocnema kinseyi
GTATCAGCCTTGGAGGAGATTATGTTGAGAAATAAAAAAAAAAATTCTTAAAAACATTGTTTTTCTTGGTCAGGCCGGAAACTTATCAATCCACCCTCGTACTTCTTCCCTAATTACTTTTAATTTTTGCATTCTATCTGCCCATTTTTCGGATTCTTCAAATTCGAATTCGCTTTTATTATCTCAATGTTTATTTAACGCTCGTTTAGGTTGATGTTCTCTACCTAAATTTAAAACAGCTAGTGTAAATCCTGTTGAAGAATGCTTACTTGTAATTAACGTAAATTGTAAGCCATCTAAATTTTCATCCAATGATTTATAATATTTCTCTAAATACGCTCATATTTCTGTTTTAATTTATTTGTTACATCTTTCAGTTGGATTTTCTTGTGCATGGTATTTATGAGTCTTTCAATGTCTAATAAAAAATGTTTCAGTTGAGTTAATTATTGATATATTTACATATTCTTTACCGTTATCCGCAAATAAAATTCTAGGTGTTCCCTATTTAGAAAATATACGCTTGTGAAATTATTTTTCAATCGCTGATGCTAATTTATTTTCAACTGGTATTATTTCTACAATTTAGGAAACATATCAACAAATGTTGGAATGGATTGATTTCTCGACTTTGACATGGGCAATGGACCCATCATATCTGATGCTACTACTATCCACGGTTTTTCAATTATTCATTTTTCCATAAAACCTGTTTGATTATTTACATTCGGTTTTATTGCATGACAAATTTCACATTCTTTAATGTATTTTAATGTTTCGAAGTACATTCGAAAAAAAAATAATTTTCTGAAATTGTTGCATAAGTTTTTTCCATACCTAAACTACCTGCTTGTTTATTGTCATAATTCTCAATTTAAACTTTTTCCCTTAACTCTTTTGGTATCGTTAAATTCCACACGTTGCTATCTAAATTTAAGCTTGATTTTAAGGGGTCGGTTTCATAAAAATATAATGGATTATCGCATATTCTCCAATTTTGACTTTCTTCTGGCTTATTTTTAACATGTATCACTTGAGTTGTGTACCAATTATCCTCAACTTCTTTAAAATCTTTTTTATTCGTTTCTATTACGCTGGCTAAAATACTCTAAACTTTTATTTAATTTTCATTTGACCATGATAACGGATCTGGGATATTATTTAAACTTCTTTTTCTATATACAATTTCATAATAATACTCCAGTAATTCTAAAGCCCATCTTGATATTCTGCCGGTTGGATTTTTCAAATTATGAAGCCATTTCAGGGCAATATGATCTGTGTTGACTTTGAATGCATATCCCTCTACATACGGCCTACACTTTTTTATCACCCAGACTATTGCTAACATTCTTTTTCCGTAGCAGAATATTTACGTTCTGCTCCATTTGGACCTCTACACGAAGAAACTCTGGCACGAGCGGTTAGTGTTAAAATAAAATTTTTTCATAGTACTAGCCACAGTTGCCAAAATACTGCTCGCTCGTGAATTCACACGAGCCGCTCGTGCTAATGGCAACAGCTGATAATACATTTGATAAATGTAAAGAATTATGAGACATTCTACTTTCGCCCATAAAGAAACAAATTTTTTTTAAGTTAAAACCCCATCTTACCTACCCTTCATGTACTTTTATGACTTTTAAATTTATATTCCCACTATTAAAAAGTCCAACTCTAATTTCAAAGTTCTGTTCAAAAATATTTTCTTTAGATTGTTTTGCGAAAATTAAAATGATCTGCGTTTTCCCTTAATACTTTCAGCATTCGGTATTGGGGCGAATGAGTCGAGCGACAAGCGCGATTGTCACTTAACGTTAGAGCTATTTGAGACTCCGCGCTTTTGAATATTAACACGAGACTTTGTTGTCAATCCCAAGATCTGGCCGGTCTAAACGCAACACTTACCGAGCTCGCGCTGCTGTTGCTACGCGGGTGAATCAAATATTAACCGGAATTCTTTTTTAATATTTATTTATTTATAAAACAATACAAAAATACTATTGATTATTTTTCTACATAGTCTCCTT
>NC_046662.1:105927944-105935679 GCF_010883055.1 Belonocnema kinseyi
TCAAAATTTCGCACGGTTTAACGCCTTCTTTAGTTAAAAACTTTATTATAACCCGTTGTGCAACGGACGCTGGAACCTGTTGCTCACTCATAGCTGTACTGATGAATTGACTGAGTCTCACAGCTCACCAAGCGTTTTACCCACTCCTAATACACTACATTACAAGAACCTACACTGTGAGAGTGCTTGCGATTGGCTAAGAAAAGTATTTGTAAAATTCCGGTTTATATTTGATCCACCCTCGTATTAACACGAGCGGCTCGTGGGAATTATCGAGCGGTCAGTGTGTTGACAACTGTGGTTCTTTCCATTCCTACATACAACCTACATAGTGGTTTAACCGATTCTAACCTAACAAAACCTGACCTAACCTAACCGATTACGCTGGCAACCCTGTTCTTGTGTACTTTCATATTTTGACATTAATAGCTGTAAATGTCTGGAGTTTCGTAACCGCTTGTTGCTAGCATTATTCGCCTGTATCTGTATCCAGGGCACCTCCACGTGGTGAAGGTGGGCAACGGATCCACATTGGCTGAGTCCCTGGGTAAACGGCGTTCATGCCGTCATGGCAGACACAGGTAAAAAGTGTATTGCGATGCAGGGAAAAACCCCAGTATCGGCGTCTGGTCAGGGTGGGAAAGCGGGTTTTCTGACGTCGTCATCATGCAAACGTAGCTCTTCATCAGAGGATCTCTTGGTTGGTGTAGAGTCTTATGCTACAAGGAAAAAAACCGCGAGCATTTCTCAATCGCATGTCTGCAAGAATAGCTCATATCCATTCTGTTACATTTGCAGCAAATATGAAATGAGTAGTTTGCGAAAATCAATCGACGAGGAAGTGAAGAGTCTTGACAAAAAGTGTTTTGACCGTAAATTGCTGCACCAAGCAACAAAATGTGTTCCTCACGTCATTTGCAATTCCTGCAGACTTGTTGTATCGTCCAAAAAATTTAATCAACGAAATATACCGCAAGTATGCTACACCAACCACATGGAAAAACCCGTTTTTGCGAAGGACTGCTACTTTTGCATGAATTCCGTCAAAGGGTTCAACGCCAAAAATAAAAATAACACTTCGTACATTAATGTGTGCCCAGTCACAAGAGCAATTGAAATCAATAAACATGCACGCCAGACTGATTCAAACGCTTTAGAAGATGATAGAATGGAGGTTGAAAGTCAACGTCTTGGTGACGGTAGTGAAACCAGTGATCGAACAGAAAATAGTTCTGATGATTCCGATTAAAATGACGAAAAAGATGATGAATATGGCGTGCATAAAATGAAATTGAAGGTTCCAATATTAGTGTCGCAACTAGAACTGAATGATTTTATTAGATATCTTGGATTACCGAAAGACGGCGCTGAATTTGCCGCTTTATTTCTAAAAAGAAGAAATCTTCTAGAACCAAAGACAAAAGTTTCATTCTATCGCGACCGGGACAAAGAATTCAGAAAGTTTTTCGTTAAAGACGAAGAGACGTCTATAGTGTACTGCACTGACGTTAACGGACTAATTAACCACTTGAAGAAAAATGTGTACAAAGACGAAGAATGGCGACTTTTCATTGATTCGTCAGAAAGAATTAAGGCTGTTTTACTGCATAACACGAATACTCACGCTCCTATCCCTATAGTTCACTCAACAGTCATCAAAGAACAATATAACATTGTTAAAATTCTTCTTGAAAAAGTTAATTACACGAATCACAGATGGCAAATATGTGGTGATCTGAAAATCATAACAATGATATTAGGCCAACAATCGGGTTTCACGAGAGAACCGTGCTTTATATGCCTGTGGAATAGCAGAGGTCGAGCCAATCATTACAGGAAAAAACATTGGCCTTTAAGAGATTCATTCAAACCTGGTTCTCATAATATCATCAACCAAAGCCTCCTTGATCCAGAAAAAAGTCTACTACCGGCCCTCCACATAAAGCTTGGGCTCATGAAGCAATTTGTCAAGGCGTTAGAAAAAGATGGATAATGCTTTAAATATATATCCCTTAAATTCCCTAATGTTTCAGACGCTAAATTGAAAGAAGGATTCTTTGATAGACCACAGATTCGAATATTGACAAGAGATACTAATTTCGTGAGCCACATGACGAAAATTGAAATGGACGCTTGGAAAAGTTTTAAAGCAGTAAACGCAAATTTCCTCGGTAACAAAAAAAGTCCAGACTACGAGAATATTGTATCGAAAATGATAAGAAACTACAAAAAGTTAAGCTGCTTGATGAATTTAAGACTTCACTTTCTAGATTCCCATCTGGATAAATTTCCAGAAAATGTTGGTGATTTCAGCGAAGAACAAGGGGAACGTTTTCATCAAGACATAAAATTGAGGGAACAACGATATCAGGGTAGATGGGACGAGGTCATGATGGCTGATTTTTGCTGGATGTTGAAAAGGGAAACGAATGTAGGTCTTAAACGTAAGCGTGACCCTTTGCATCGTTCCTTCGAGGAAAAGTGGACATGTTATAGCAGACAGAAAATAGACTGAAGTAGGTATATAAATCAATTTAATTACGATAAAAAGCAGGATAAAATGTAAACACGAAAGATAGCCGAAGCTGAATGAAACGGTACCGCAAACACCACGGGACAACGCAATGAGTTTAATTGTGTTACTTGAAGTTAAGTTAGGTTAGGTTAGGTTAGGTTAGGTCAGGTTTTTTTAGGTTAGGAGAGTTTTGACCTCTTTGCAGGTTAGGCCCAAGCTGATTCAAACGGTACCGCAAACACAACGGGACAACACAATCTGTTTAATTGTGTTTCGTGAGGTTAGGGTAGGTTAGGTTAGGCTAGGTTAGATTTATTTCTAGGTTAGGCTCGAGTTGACCTATTCGATGTAGCACACATTTGCTACTGGGAAAATATGCTTCCAGAGCTTTACGTGTAGTTCAATAAATTTCTGTTAGTTCAGGTTAGGTGAGGTCAGGTTCTGTTGGGTAAAGTTATGTTAAATAAGTTGATATCAGGCAAAAGTTGATCATTCACAGTTGTCGACATGTTTTTGAAGTGAAAACATCACTGGCATTATTTTGAAATTTATTTGCCTCAGTGCATGATTTCTCGTCATTTTTTGAGGTTATGGCTCAACCATGATGTGATGGGTGAGTTTTGATACCGAATTTGAATTCAGCGCCCCAAAATCCATAGGAATACGTGTGTCTTGTTACCAGATCCGCACACTTTGTTTGTTGTGTGGCTGTGTTATTGATCAAAATAGTTTTAGGTTTATCAACTCTAAAAATAAATAAATAAATGTTTTTAAACCTCAACCGCTATTTAAGTGTTAAAAGTCGAACAAAAATTAATTTTATAAGACGATTATGAATGGACAGATTATCTTTCTTATCTTTAAATAATTTGTATTGAGTTGAAAGGAATGTAATTCTGATTTTTAAGTTTTTTCTAAATTAGAAGATTAAAATTTTTTTCATTTCTATTATGTGTAAGGTTGCCAATTTAGGATTTTTAACATTCAGATGAAAGGTCAAACTTATTATTTTCAATTTTGTACTGAATTGGGAGAGGGATCATTTTTTAAATTTAGAGAACTGAAAGTTATAGAGTGGATTTGGTAAATTTTTTAGGAGAAATATTGTAACTGTTCAATTTATAAAAGTTAAATTAAATTCTGCTTACTTTTAATGCAAAAATTTTTACTTCGAAGAGTTCGAATTTCTCAAATTCAGTAGTCTTAGAAAATTTTTGCGATTAGAGAAATGGCTAGGAATTTTTTTCTCTTCTAAAACGGCTACTTTGTTATTCAACTTAGAAAAGCCGAACCGTACTATTTTAAGGGCTTGTATTCGGGAAATTTGCCAAAAGAATTAGGGACTAAGAACTCAAAAATGAAATCAATGTATATTTCGAAACATTAGATTAAAAATGCAAAGAAATAAGCTGCCGCAGGATTTATTTGATTTAATGTACTACATTAAACTGGCTTTGAAGTTATTTTTCCAGTGCTTTGAAATGTTTTTTATGACTCGTTTCTTTACGCCTAAGCTTTAAATATATTCTGCTTTTAATTATTTTCCAATTTTAAACTTCAGCCTAGAAAATGCTGACGTCTCTAATGCTTTCATTTTACTCGCAGTGTTTCTCTTTCGCTTCCTTAAACCACCTTGACCTATATAACACAGTCTATCAATAATGTCAGTGACTTTTAATGTTATAATCTCAATAATTACTTACCAGCAGAAGTTGTTAACGTATGGATTACACGTATGAAACAAACATTTACGCGTTGTTTGAACGAAAAAAATCAATTAGTCGAAGCGGTCTTATTAAGAGACCCGCTTATGTTCGAGCGAGCAAGCTTTGCGGTGAACAGTAGGGGTACCACACTTCTCGGATACTCCTTCCCCTACAGCGCCGTGACGCTCTTATGTTATAAGTTAGCACTGGAGCAGAGAGGAGGTTACCTCATCTCTGAAAAAAAGTGATGAATGATAAGTGTCATACCTAACCAGTTGACGGATGACAACGAGTACATACGAACAGATGATTAATGTTACTGAGCATATTTTGAAGAGTAAGCTATCTGTACTACAAGAATATATAATTACGCATTAACTTAAATCTACTTCATGACGATGGCACGCAGGAATGAGTCTGAGTACCAAAAAGAAACGGTGACGATAGAACTACTTTATGCACAAGAAAACTACTTAACCTCTCCCACAATTACGAAATAGCTGTCAGCGGCTGCCAAAGCTATTAGGAGTTGATGGTGATATGAGTGATCAACGGAAAATAACAGGTCAACTAAAAAATTATTTATATTTGTGTTATTGCATGTGGCACTATTTTCGGGCTGAAAATTTGACCCCACTCTATCCTATTTATTAAAACAATTATTATACTTCAATAAATTACTTCTGTTAACATTATTATATTGTTTAGAATAATTATAGACTCATCAATCTTATTCTATTTCCAAACACAGTTATACGGTCTAGAATATAGCTACAATCTAGACAGACTTTAAACATTCAAATCTGGTTAGGACTCCTACATAATGCCAGGACTGTAACTAGACCTAAAGTTCCTCTAGGGGGAGTTGTGTCACCGCTTACTCGGCTTCTGTTTAATGACGCGAAACCGGAATCGGATGTTTTGAAATTAGCCCGACTTTCAAATCAAATTTAATGTTCAGGCACTTATAGAATAGTTAGTAAGTATAATAAAAAGAATAACTTAAGTGTAACAATGAAGAATGTTTGAAAAGTGAAGAATATTTTTTTAAGCACACTTTAAAAAATACTTTTAATTAAGGCTTTTCGTTAAAGACTTTAAAATCTAACAGATTATAAGTAGAATAACAATAATAATAATTTATATTTGATCATCGAAAATTACTAAAATATATAAACTTTTTTTTAATTACATGAATTTTTAAAATATGAATTAATAAATTGGCTAAAAAAATTTCAGTTTTTACAAAACAAAAATTAAACTAAGAGAAAACATAGAGAAAAAAATTCTAATTGTATTGTTTATGAAGTAAAGAAATTGAATTTTGAGGTTACGGCCTTGTCTTCAACACCTTACTGCTTAAAATGACAGGTTGAAATCCAATTGAAACCGGAAAGGAACCGGTTACATACCCTTTCGGTCCTTACGCGGTTTTATACGATTTTTATTTAGTCTTTACTTTAATTGTGTGAGATATATCTAGGTCTACTCGGTCCTTATCTCGGAAATGGTAATAAAAAATAAGTTGTTTAAATATTCTACCCAAACCTATCCGGTTTTTATCTGGTCAATGGAAACAAAATGAAAATAATAGTCATATAAAATTAGAATTCTACCCGGATCCTATCCGGTCTCTATATGGCAATCGACGCTTGTTAACCGGCTACCTCGTGCTACCCGGTTCCTATCTCGAAAATGGAACCAGATATTAAAACAGGGTTATACTTTTCTACCCGGTTCCTATCCGGTGTATTTAAGGAACATGGTCACTTGTAAATTATTAAGTAAAAGTGTACTGGCTATCTGGTTATACCCGGTTCTTATGTGGCAAATGAAACCAGATATTAGAATAAGGATATAATTTTCTACCCGGTTCCCATCCAGTCTCTTTGAGGCATATGGACACTTGTAAATTATTTAGTGAAAGTGTACCGGCTCTCTGGTTCAACCAGGTCCGTATCTGTCAAATGGAACCAGAAATTGAAATAAAAATATACTTTTTTACCCGGTTCAAATCCGGTCTCCTTAAGGCACAAAGGCACATGGACATTTGTAAATTTTTCAGATCTTTATTACAATCTCTGAATCCAACGATCTGGATAGTCACACAGACAAGGATATAATTTAATTGAGCCAAAAAATTCTACTCATTATTAGACATATGTGACTAAAAATGTAGTGAAAAGTTGGAAACAGTGTATTAAAATAAATAGTGAAGTACAGCTAATATTTAATAAAAATGTTTAACAAAGTAGATTAATGACCAATTTCTTAATTATCTTTACATGTTACTTCTCTTATTAGTTGATATTATTTATTATCGAAATATTTAAATTTTTCTATGAATTTCTCACGAAAGATAAATCAATTTTTTAAATTCTTCTTTCATTGCTCATATAATCGTCGATCACTCCAATATTCCTGATACATTCACTAAATATTCCCTATTCTTGATATTCTTTATAATCTCAAATATTTTTGATATTCCAAAATATTTCGAAATATCCCTAAATATTCACAGATCTTCTTGATTATTCCTCGCTTTTCTTTTGCGCTCTACAAGTTTTTAAAGATTCCAAATTACATCAAACTTTCGCTTTCAGTCACCCCGATCTCAGCCTTCCTAAAACTGGTGGCTCATGCAGTTTCTTAGAAGAGAAGGGCGAGAGCGGTTGCGAACTAATATAATAAAAATAAACTAATAATAATAATAATAATAATAATAATCAAACTGAAGGGCCTATGACAAAGTCACCGAACACGTCCTCGAGTTGCGGATAGAGGGTCCCTGTACCAAGGGTTTCTGCTGAATATGGTTACAAAAATAAATAGGCAGTCGCGGAACATTGTCCAAGGGCGGTCCCGAAGGAATCAACCCCCAAGCGGAGATGTGAAAACCGTGCCGAAAGCTGCATGGCACCTGGGTGAGGTGTCTAGAACGGAGACTCTGGGATACCGGGCGACCTCTCAGAGTACGCAGCCTTATCCTTGCATGCGGGGCTCTACAAGGATGGACGAACCCCTTTCCCTAGCTTCTCGTGGGAACAACAATGACAACACTAAACATAGTTGTAGTAAGTGCGGTTCAAAACAACAGAACGCGCAGGGCTCCCGAAAATGGGTCGGCCAACAATTCCGACCAATCTAGAGCTGGGGGAGCCAATGAAAATGGATTCAATGCGATGGATCGGCGGGATCTCGTGACCTTTGGGTGGACGGAGCAACTGAATCACGACTTGCTAGACTGCTACGATGCGAGCGTTATCACACCCGTTATCACACACTTAACAAGTCAAAGCTGCTGACCATAAGGCAGCATATTGTTGAGAGAATACGGATACTATCTGACGCTAAGAGAAGTCTCGAGCGGAGGGAAAGGTGGGTCAGAGAAAATCAACAGTTTCTCTCTGAATCATCTCGACTCTTCCAAGACCCTCCAGTTACTGTCGAACACCCACCCAAACCAGAGGAGGTCGAAGTATTTTGGAGAGAAGTCTACGAAGTTCAGCATAGA
>NC_046662.1:105935779-105937588 GCF_010883055.1 Belonocnema kinseyi
CTGACCCAAAGAACTACAGGCCAATAACTTGTCTGAACACGCTTTATAAGATATTCACAGCTATCCTAAATGATAGGATTGTTCGGGCAATTGAACCTCTGTAGCAAGAAACGTATGAACAACGAGGTTCAAAGAAAGGCGTAGCCGGATGTCGGGAGAACCTGCTCATCGATAGATGTGGCTGCAAAGATGCAGCATTCTACCAGCGTGACCTATCGATGGCCTGGATTGATTATCGGAAAGCTTTCGATTCTACATCCCATAGACTTATCATCTGTCTTTTGGAAATGTTAAAGGTTCATCCGCAAATAGTTGGGTGCATAGAGAGATTGATGCCGCTTAGGAAAACCAGATTTACTATCTCATCTGGCAAAAATCGTGTGACAACTAACAAGGTCACGTTTCTGAGAGGTGTCTTTCAGGGCGACACCATGAGCCCACTCCTCTTTTTCCTTACATTATTGCCACTATATCTAGCACTGCGCCATTCCGACGGGTACTTGTGCGGCAAACCTGCAGATCGAAAGTACAAGATCACTCATGTATTTTACATGGACGATCTTAAGATCTATGCTAAAACAGAGAGCAACTGCATCTAGCTCTGGGGATTGTCGAACGATATACTAAGGAAATTGGAATGGAATTTTGTTAGACAAATGCGCCAAGGTTTATTTGAAGCGAGGAAAACTTAATGGCATCCCTGAAGATCCTGAGCTCGCTGATAGAAGCGCCATACGACATCTTTGCGCTGGAGAGACTTATACATACCTGGGCGTGCTACAGAGCCGCATTCAGGATGTGACATCTATAAAGGATACTCTCCGAAGCATATACAAACGTCTCATCCGACAGATTTGGTCTTCCGAACTGTTGGCGAGGAACAAAGTATCTGCAACGAACATGCTTGCCGTCCCGGTACTACTCTATTCATTTGGAGTAGTTCCATGGACGAAGAGCGAGTTCAGATCTCTTGATATCGGGACAAGAAAGGTTATGCTCATGAACAAAAGCATGCATCTTAAGTCTTCCGTTCCGCGACTGTACATCTCACGCCGTCAAGGAGGTCGCGGAATATTGAGTCTTGAATGTCTTCACAACAGGATTATTCTGAGTACAGAACATAGAGTTGCAAATGGAAGAGACCCTCTTCTTAAAATGGTCAGGAATCACGAAGAAGTGGGCAAAGGAGCATTTCTATACAAAGCAGCGGAGGAGGCTGCTGAAACAGCCGGACTTGACTTCAGTATTAGGGGTGAGCAAAATGCATCAAATCTAATCTATCTCGAGTACTCACTCCTGAAAGCCCGGATTAAGAAAGCACCAGAGAAAAACTTTCGTGAACAGCTCCTCGATAAGAGGATGCACGGTATCTTCCACATAAATGTGAAGGATCAGTCAATGTCTTGTGAGCTAACGGTTAATTTCCTTAAATCGCCCGGATTGAAGTCTGGTACAGAGGGTTTCATTTTTGCATGCCAAGACGGTGTCATTTCCACCTTAACATACCGTCGCCACATTTTGAGCCAAGACATTCCCGATGATAGCTGCAGGGCATGTCATGCACACCCCGAGCCTTTATCTCACATACTATCTAGTTGTCCAACACACGCGAGAACGACCTACATTCAAAGGCACAATGCGGCACTAAGAGTGCTTTATTACCATCTCTGTCACTCCTACGGCATTCACTTAAATATCGCTCCTCTAAATGCTCCTAGGGAAATTGAGTCAATTGTCGAGAATGGGAAGTGCCGCATGTACTGGAACTTTATATTCTTGACAATTGTTTCTGTTGCTCACTCGAGGCCT
>NC_046662.1:105937688-105942660 GCF_010883055.1 Belonocnema kinseyi
ATCGAGACCTTATAAGGGAGTTGCAACGATTGTACCCGGAATATTCTGTTAAACTGATCGTCCTTATCATCGGCGCTCTTGGAGATGCCAAGCTTTCACTTGTTAATAGCCTAAAACGCATCCCTGCGTGTCAACAATATGCTAGAACACTTGCGGGAAAAATGCAGAAGGCGGTTGTCCTTGGATCACGCCGTGTTCTTAGGGTGCACAAGGCTTTTGATGGATCGTCGTATTGATTCCTTTACAGACTGTAACCACCTATCTCACGGTTGTGAGACGTGGTTGTGGCTGAAATTTTACCGCGATTCCGCTGGAAGCGGGTGCAATTTTTCAGATTAGCACCCGCTCACGGCGAAATCCTGCGGTTGTCCGTATGACAAATTTTTAATTATATATATATACATACGAATATATATTACAATTGGAAACGAGTCAGCCAGTCCGGACTGTCCACGTTTCTGTCCTCCCGAAATCAGTCCTAGGCCATTTGGAGGCAACCCCCCAAAACTTGACTGAAAGCGAGAGTTTGATGTACAAAATATCTGATGTACAAAGTATTTAAAAGGATTTTAATGAATTTAAAAATAATTTGCCGTGATTAGAAAATGCTTTTAATCAAGAAAGATTAAAGTTTATAAATTAATTTTAAAAGATTTAAAGTAATTTCAGAGAACTTAAAAAGTGTTTAGAAGAATTCCAAAAAGCACAAAAATTTTCAAGACATTTTGAAGACTTTAATATGCTTTTTATGATATCAAGAGTATTTTATTGCAGGCGCATCTGTGAGTTATATTTCATATTTTTGTTGTCATACTTCAAGCTAGCTTAGCCGAAGGGCTTCAGGCGTTAGGAATGCGAAATTTACAGGGTTCGAACGCGCGACGAATATAAATTTTCATAGCGTGCGATTATAAATAGTGTAGTGATTGTATAATGGTAAATAATAGTGTACCTGAACATGTAAACAAATATTAAAGTATAATAGTAATAATATAATAATACAAAAGATTAATTTTTTGCGGAGAAAAATCGGTTATCATTTCATAGAACTGTTCTCTATACTTTGAAGACTTCTTCGATATAGACTGTATTTAAGCTAGAAATTTAGATTTTATAGAACTAGTTTACGTTTTTCGTAATCTGCCTTTTCATAGAGAATAAGTCTCTGCGTCCTTAAAATTGTATAGAACTTTGTAACACATTCCGTTGCATAGTTCAACGCAATGTAAAACAAAGACGATTTTAACTTTTATTAAACTACTCCTCGTATCCTCTACTATAGGGTTAGTTCTATAAAATGTAATTAATATTTTTTCCGTATATAATACCCATGTAGAAATCCGGTAGATCTTATTTGATCCCAGATGGAGCCTAGTCAAGTGCCGGGGATAAACCAGGTCCAATCCCGACTACAAACCGGACACACATCTTGAAGGTCCCGGAATGGAGCCATACAGAAGCCGGATATAAAAATATCAATCCAGATAGAATCCGAGCAAGGACCGGATATAAACCGGGGACAAAACCTGGGTGTTATTCCAATAGCGCAGATAAGAACCAACTTCCATCCGGTTCTTACCTGAGTTCTATCCGTCATTTTATGCAGAACTGTTGATTAAAACATTTCAAATAAAAATGAATTTGATTTAATTCTAGAGAAGACTAAAATAAAGATTACATTAGAGTGATAATATTTTTTTATTTGTAAATTTTCGTGGAAAAATCTGATTAAAATACACTCAATTAATTTATTTTTAATATCTGCTGACACACATACTGTTTTCCCTGATCTCAGAAAAATAGTGTAACTTTTACTTTTCCTGACTGGTGGACTAGGATAAAGAGTTGGAACTGCGTCCTTTTTCAGCCTTCTTTTATTTTTTATAGTTTCCCACATGTTACAGTCATAATGTACCTGCAATAAAAAAAATAAGGTACATTTTCGACTTTTATCATATTATCCATTAAAAATTAAAATCTTACATCGCAAACAGTAGATTTCGAGTGAGGTATCCAATCATCTCGATTGATACTTTCTATCTATAATTTTTTAAGCTTAGGATCTTTGGCATTTGTCTCAAATGCAAACATTTGCCGAACTATTACGGCAGTAGAGGATACAACAAGACACCATTTTTTTCATCAGAAAGATTTACTTTCTGAACAAATACTCTACGAAAATACGTTTCGCGGCGGCTAGTAGAGGGGGTAACGTGAATTAACTCTCCCTAAGGGAACTCTAACTAGACCGAAAACAGTGACAAGTTAAGTACCTAGAAAAACTAGACGGCACTCAGAGCATGTTAGTCCAGTATTCCGTGAATGAACGAGTGTAGCGAAGTCAACATTGTCGTCCAGGCGCCATACCCAGTCCTATCAGATTTTACATGTCGCCAAAATATTTTGCATGTTTCGTATGCAGAATGATCTCATGATTCCGAATCGGTGTGGTACGTCTTCGGCAGATTGTGCTTTCTCGAGATATTCGCAATTATTCGATTTTTTAATTACTCCCGATTAATGCTTTTCCATTAAACGTATTTCGATTTTTTCTGTACTTTATTAGCTCTTTGCATGACGAATAAAAAATTTCCAACCATATTTGCCCTCCGATGAATATTTATTACACAACAGCAACTAATAGGCGAGAAAATTGAAAAAATTCTGTCTGCAATATATTCAAAAATATCATCTAAAAGAGAAATATTTTTTTAAGTTCTGAAAATCACAGCTAAAATACACATTTTTTATAAAAAACACTAATTCTCTAAATTTAATAATTTCCTGGCAAAATGGAGTTTTATTGGGTGAAATTCTGCGGGGTGATAATAGTCATTTTTAGTAAATTAAATTCATATTATAGATAATATTTTTGCTCAAATCTATTGTTGCTGTTTCCAGACACAAAGTTCCTGTGAAATTATGGTGAAATTGTTTAAATTAAAGCTACTACGCATGAATAATCAATTACGGGGTTTCAAATACTAATAACTTTCCAACAAAAAGTTATACATCTTTTTAATTTAGCATTATAATTCTCTAAAGTAACACTAAAACAATGATGTTAATAAAAAATTGTTTATACAAAAATTGTAACCTGTAGAACAATCTGAATTCCAATTATTTATCTGCAGTTCTGCAGCCCTGTTATTTAAATTTCTTAATTTTTATTACTTTAATAGTTATCAACTTTCCTTTTTTTGGAAAAGTTTGATAATGGGGCTATAAGTGATGCCGTAAACTATACTCTGTTCCCTGAGAGAAGATCCTCTAGAACAGCGATTCCCAAACTAGTGTTGCCGGCCGATGAGGCTGCCGCCGGCAAGAGGATGTCACCCCGGGTCGGGCTGCCCCGAGAGGGATGCCAGCCCGGGCCCAGCCACTCGGCAGCCCCCCCCCCCCCCGCTCTGAGCACCCTTTCATTGTCATTAAATTTAAGGCTGTAACTAAAATCCTAAAGACATGGCTCAATTCAATTCTAATTATCTGAATCATTTTCCTGAGGTAATTTTAAGAAAATGAAAAAAAATCCGATGAAAATTGGTTAACATTTCAAGTAATAATTCATATCTTTACGTACATGCAAAATTACAAGAACTGTCAACTGACATTGAAGATATTAACCGATTTTCATCAACTTTCTTTTCATTTGCTTAAAATTAGATTGGTAAATTGAATCAACTAAATAAAATTTATTTTATTAATATTTTAACACATTTTTATTTTTCTCAACCGGTTCTAATTCTCTCGCGTGAAGCATGCAACCTCCCGCATGTTCAACATTCAAGTATCCCCCTTGGGTTCTAGCAGAGGGAAAAAAATTGTAGGTGGCGGCCCTGTCCCTCCCTGAAAACTACAAAAAAAGTTTGGGAACCGCTGCTCTAGAACAACCAATTTTGGTTTTCTTCGCACAGCCCATTGTTCAATTTGTCAAAAGGGAAGGGATTTGTTGAGATGTTTCAGCCAATCTGAGTTAACCTCTTCAAATTCATTAGAAACTATTTTCTTTCATTGGTTTACGACATTGGCTTTATGTTTTCTACTACTTTTCTGTTTGCTTACTAAACTCAGTGTGGATAAGGTTACCCCAGCAGGGGTTTTTCGTCCACAGAGGGTCAAAGTAAGAAAATTTACAGAATTTAAACTTTGCAATTAGTGATTTTAAAATAGCATAATCCGCATCTACGAATTTTTCCGATTTCAATGATACATTTCTTGCCTAGGAAAGTTGAAAATTTAAAGAAGTTTTATCGCAGAAACTTTAGCTCAATATTCAATTTGATGTTGCTTATTTTCCCAATTTTCAAACTTTATAGACAAATTACATGTTGTTGTAATCGGAATAATTCGAACATTCTGAATATATTACTTTTAATTCAGGGATTGCAGAATTATTAATTATTAATTTTTAACTTGTTAATTACAAAAAAGAGCGACTGAGTCAAAAACTCAAGTGGCTACCGTAGACCCCTGTAACTCGAGCCCCACGCGCGGTGAGGTCTTTTTCTTTTATAGCTAACATCTCGTAATAGTCATTTAAACTATTTTAGAAAGAAACTCAACGAAAGTAATAAATATTAAATTAAGACCAATGACAAGAGAACTTAATAAACTACGTGTGAAAAAAACGAGTAAGGACACTCCTCCATCCAGAAACGCCAACCTGCATGCGCGCCTAGAGGATCTTCTCTCAGGGAACAGAGTGGATGAAACATGCTAACAACGGACCAGGTCAGAAACCATTGGCATCAAATTGTAGATACCGAGCAAGGATTGGGGTCCCACTCAGCCACAATGATATGCACTGAATTGTTCTTCCAGGAAAACTTACTTAATTTTAAAAAGAAATTGTGTTTTGTTACAGACTCTCTCAGTTACCAGGTGTATACATATGAAACCGGTATTTTTTCAAGAAAAAAACACATTTATTTCAAGAGAATGATAACAAATATTTTATTCAAAGTATGCGCCC
>NC_046662.1:105942760-105954730 GCF_010883055.1 Belonocnema kinseyi
TACGCCAATTAGCACAAATGGTAAGTTCCGACAGTGCCTACAAGTGTGCCTACTGGCCCCTAGATGGCAATACCGGTTTCATATGTATACACCTGGTATATAAACGAAAATTATGATTTCTCTTGCGAGAGCGGGTGTGAGAGATACTCACCTAGCGGTGAACCTAGAACTGTACTCTTTAGTTGAGAGTCACTTGTTTTTCATTTATTTTTCATGAAGTTACGTACAAAACAAATAAAAGATGAGTGACTTAATATGCAACTACAGCGTTATTGCACCTTATTCTCACTTGTTACTCATTTATTTTTCAGGAAGTTGCATAAAACAAATGAAAGATAGGTGACTTCTATAAACGCAAGTACAGAGGTTATTGCTATGGGCAGCTTTCCACAGAAAATGTTATTAACAATTACGCAAATTCTTATTTAATGTCCCATATCCAATTTTCGACTCACTATTAGTTTATTGTCGGATAATTTCAGTGGAAATACTGTTCTTTTTGCATGTGAAAAAAATAAATCATAATTTTGTTAAAGAAATTGTTTGTAACAATCATATAAATTATTCTTTATTTAATTGCGTTGGTAAGTCACCGCAATAAATGTGACTCTAATAATTATTGAAGAGAAAATCATTTTTTTCTACGAGGAAACGGCTGATTAGGAGAATTGTTTAACTAAATTGTTATAAACAATCTATATTGTTTATGTTTGATAAAGCCTAAAGTATATAAATCACTTTGAAGACAATTGTGAATCACTTTTGTTCAGAAAAATCAATTCAGCTATGAGAAAAACTCGTTTATGAAGCAGTTGTTTATAGAAATAATTTATAATAAATAAGTTAAATATTATTAAAATTAATTATATTCTATGAATGCATATGCAATAATTCCGGCTGATAGTGAGTTTCTGTCTGTAGTTTTTCTTCAGATAATAATTTACAAAGCTAAAATGGTCAATTTTATCACTATATTTCTTTATATAATGTTGCTCTGTGAAAAAAATTTAAAAAAAAGCAAACCACAATTCTCTTAAAAATCAATTGCTGAGCATTTCCAAAAAAAAAACTTTTAAATAGGTTAAGAAATACGACCTGTGGGCGATTATGAACAGTAAATTCCTATTCCAGACGACTGTGCAGCGCCCGGCTTAAAGCGGGGCCCGGCTGGGACCCGACCGGATCCCTGATTGGATTTCTACACAGTAAGCTAAAAAATGCCATTTGAAGGAATAAAAAATAAACTACAAATTAAAGCACTCAAAGTGGAGCTCTTGATTTTTTGTTTTTAAATAAAAAAATGTTATATTCAAATGTTCAATAATTTACACGTATAAAATGGAAGCTAGGTACTAACACTTTTCAATTAAACAATTTAATTCTAAATATCTTTTAAAACTTAGTACATTTTTCATACAATGTTTAGAAAATCCTGCTTATTATTTATAGAAAAACTTGATTCATTTTAAGTTTTAAAAAGTTTAAAAACTAATACAAATAAATTTAAATAATTTAAACGAATTGTAAGTTCTAAAATAATTCGCCTATTCGTACCGAAATTTTCAAGCATTTGCCGCAGCCTCATTTAAAACAAAATGTAGATTATTATTTAATTCTATTCTGATTAGAGTTTTTCAAGAAAATAAAAAACACTTACTTTTGTAGAAATTGAATAATTTCTTATTTCTTATAGCAGCAAAATAGTTTCACGGTGCCGAATGAACTCATGAACCCTTCTGCTAGCATATTTTCTATTTCCACGCCTGTCACTTATTGAAACAATTGTCGAATTTTTAAAAAAAGGGAAGTTGATAACTATTGAATGAATAGAAATTAAGAAATTTAAATTACATGACTGAATTTTGAATAATATCTAAGGTTGTTTAAGAGGGCTGGGGACACCCGTGGGAATTCTGAGTTGAGTGTGTGAGGGAGACAGAAACATGATAAGCAAGCCCCAAAGGGTGGAGCTTCTGAGTGAAAAAAAAATTTCTACAGGCAATCACAGTTGGAATATTTTCAGAAAAACGGGTACATGGTAAAAAAAAGTGTAAAAAAAATTTCCTCCGAGAAAGTAATAACCAGGGGACCGTCAGCCAGGTTCAGTCATTGTCTGGAAAACGGTACCCTTACAGCGGGTGGTAGTTTGTTTAGCAGACAGTTTTTGGCCTCGCGAGACCCTCCCATTGTTTGAGATTCGACACAGCGGCTAAAAATCAGAATCTTGTACAATATTCATTAATTAAATTTTAATGTACTCCATTAGCCTCGTTATATTATTTTAAGTAAATCAAAAAAAGATTGAAAAAAATCGTTCAATATTTTCAATGATAGTTGATCGTTAAAGCTTTATTTTCCTAACTCGTTTACCAATCCACGCATTTCACATAAGTTATAATTATTATCAATGGTCTTTCATACCTATTTTCACATGCCTATTGTGAAATTTGTGAAATAATCATTACTTTTGTTGTTATTACTATAATACCGCTTTCTATGAAAAAAGTGACTCCTAAATATATATATATATATATATCATTCGATTCAGAATTTCAAGAAACGTGCAAATTCGTTGAACGTCAGAGTTTTTTAATTTTGAAAATGCTCCATTTGAATTTTCATCTAATCGAAACATTTCACTGGGCTAATTTCGAAAATAATATCCGCGCCTGTCATTATTATTTCACAATTAGAGAGTAAGATTGCAATAGAAAACACTTTTTTGTTGTATTCTGAGAAATTTCAGAAGTTATTTTTGGCTCGTAATGATAAACAACTTTTCCTAAATAAATATGAAAAAAAACGGAGGTCAACGAAATATGTGCACGGAGTACATTGAAGGCAAGTAACTACCAATCTTGACGGAAGTTGCAGAAATTGGCTAAAAATACTTCTCTGACGTTCAACGGGTTTGCACGTTTCGTGAAATTCTGAATCGATTCGTATATACTTTTAGGCGTCACTTTTTTCATAAAAAAATGGTATTATATTAATAATAACCTTAATCAAAGTTACCCTACTTTTGAAGAATTATTTGTCGGCTCGTAATGATTATTTCACAAATTTACATCAATAACATCTATTGACTTTTTATCTACAAGTATATGTACCTATCCAAACAAATTTTCTTCAATAAGTATGAAAAAACAGAGGTCAAGGAAGTATCTGCACGGAGTACATTGAAGGCAAGTAACTACCAATCTTGACGGAAGTTGCAAAAATTTGCTGAATATACTTCTCTGATTTGCACGTTTCGTGAAATTCTGAATCGATTGATATATACTTTTAGGATTCACTTTTTCATTGAAAAAATGGTATTATACAAACAGTAACATGTCAGTTGCCCTACTTTTTTTATGAAAAAGTACTTCATTTTTATGAAAAACGTGACTCCTAAAAGTTTATATCATTCGACTCAGAATTTCACGAAACGTGCAAATCCGTTGAACGTCAGAGAAGTATTTTTAGCTAATTTTTTTGGAACTTAAAATTTCGTTCATTTCATTACACAGTAATGCAAGAATCTGCATTTCAGTAGAGAAAGACGTTTGACTTTCAGATTTAACCAAAAGGATCATTTGCTACTCGAAAGTCAATTCATGATTATAACATGACTTTAAGTAACGCGCTTGGTTGAAAGTCAACTGCTTTATGTATGTAAAATTTAATTTATAGGTTAATTAAAGACAGACAGATCGTTGACTTTCTGTCAACGTGTGCGTATGAAATACAACTGATACGTTAATTTAAGTCAGCTGATTGTTGAAATACTAGGTACAGAACGTAAATCTACTATCCTTTTTTGTATCTTTTTTTATCTAACATGAATGATTATTCTATTCATAATCAAACTCTATTATAGATCTGAGTACATATATCAAAATGGGAAACGTTGACGTAACGACTATACCATGAGCTCAGAGTTGATCGATACTATCCAGCCAGCGCTATCGGTACCATTTTGGCTACTCTCAACTGCTCTCTTGGCACCTCTTCAAAAATCGCCAAAATTCGCTTAAAAGTTTGCGCATCGCATTTCGCACACGCCTTTCTGCCAGCACAAATTGAATTTCAGAGCGCGCGAATGACAATCATCCTAAACTCAATATACCTGTCAGTTAATAATCATATTACTCATATAATCAGATAGGAGACACTGCACTTAAGTTCCATTTCTGGTTGAAATTAAGTGACTTACTTCATTTAATTCAAAAATGAAATTAATCTGCATTGAAAATTCATCATCTTGTATTACTGTGTAGAGAATCAAGAGAAAATTCAGAATTGAACCTAAGAAGGCTTTTTTTGAGATTGGTCTTATCAAGAAAAAGATAAGAGTAAAATTAACAGAATTGACATAAGATTCATGCGCATAATATGCAGGAAAACCCTGATGGACAAAGTAAGTAACGAGACAATTCTAAAAGAGTGTGGTGCAGAAGAGACGCTAGTAGACACATGGGAAAGAAATCGGTTAAAATGGTTCGGACATTTTGAGAGAATGCCAAATGAACGACTAACGAAACAAATGTATCAAGGTAAAGTAAATGGCAGCGTGCCCAGAGGTAGACCGCGGAAAGAATGGTTAGAATGTGTGAATGAGACCCCAGTTAGAAGAGACATAAAAAGTCACAGAAACACGAGAGCCTGCATAAAAAAATGCATGTACATAAAAGAAGCTAGAGAAGTATGCCAGGACATGAAAGTATGGCGGCAAATAGTTAATAAAAAGAGTGTCAGTAGAGTGAATGAAGCCTAAAACAAAAGACCTTGGCCACTAATGGACCCAAGTGGGGAACCTTCCATAACCACTTCGTGAGGTTCTTCGCTTGTGGTGATTGCTAGAGAGATTGATCAGCAATCTGGGTCGGAGCAGTGTTTCGGAACGAACGTGTTATTTACTTAAATAGCACGAGAATTCTGGATCAATCTGAAAAATCTCTATCCCTTCCACACACTACCCCTTTCCCCTACCGAGTGAGTCACGCCTACCCCGAAAGGGAAATGGCTTAATGGTGTAATGGTGCCAGATGTGAAACACAGTTAGCGTAGGCATTGTGACCTTCGGGGGTTAGGGCCCTGATGCTGTCCGGAGAGAGTTAAGAGGCATGTAGTGCAGTGAGTACAACAACGTGGGCGTGCCATAAGATCTCCGTAATATTTGGCCGCTAGGATCGGTAGTTACTGGCCTTAAATTTACATATAGAACTGTAGATAAATAATTGGAATTTAGATTGTTCTACAGGTCACAATTTTTGTTTAAAAATTTTTTTCTTAACATCATTGTTTTAGTGGTACTTTAGAGAATTATCATGCTAAATTTCAAACATGTATAACTTTTTGTTGGAAAGTTGTTAGCATTTGAAACCCCGTTATTGATTATTCATGCGTAGTTGCTTAAATATAAACAATTTCACCATAATTTCACAGGAACTTTGTGCCTGGGAGTGTTTTTTTTAAATTAAAAATTTTTTTTGTAAATAAAATATCGAGCTGAAACTTTGCAAAATGTATTAGAGTACAATAAAGTACGTTTAGGTACTTAATTTTGGTAGGAACTTCGCTGAAAGTTATTTCATCTTTTTTCTTAATCTCAACATTTTTTGAACGTTCGAACTTTTTCTATACATAAAATATCAGTCTCAAATTTTTAGAAATGCAAGAGCCGAAAGAACACTACGTATAAGTACAAAGCTTAATAATAAAAGACGTAAAAAAAAAATTTCAACTGTCAATTCCATCGGAATCAGCTGGTGACGTTGTACACATGGACATAGGAAACGTGGGACTAGGTATGCTATTCGAACTTGGCGAGCGGGGTTGAGTTCACGGGAAGAGGGAGAATTCCATGAGTGAGGAGGGCCGCCATCTTACGATGTGCCACTTGATTATGCGCAAGAGCGTTTTGGGCCGACAAACTGTGAAACAAAATATAAACATGTGGACGCTGCCATGTTTGTCGCGGGACATCAAAAGATGGCAGACCTCCCCCCTCATTGCATCAGCCCCGCAATGACATGCCTAGTCCCGTGTTTCCTATGCCCATGCGTTGTACACGAAAATACGAACCCTCTAGAGCCTCGTCTAGTGGCCGCCAGGGTTCGTATTTTCGTGTACAACGTTACCGGCTGATGCCAATAGAATTGATAGTTGAAATATTTTTTTTACATCTTTTATTGTTAAGCTTTGTACTTAAACGTAGTTTTCTTTTGGTTCTTGCATTTCTCAAAGTTTGAGATCGATATTTTATGCATGAAAAAAGTTTGAACGTTCAAAAAATGTCGAGGTTCAGAAAAAAGATCAAATAATTTTCAGTGATGTTCCTGCCAAAATGCAGTACCTAAACTTACTTTATTGTACTCTAATACATTTTCCAAAGTTTCAGCTCGATATTTTATTTACAAAAAAAGTTCTTAGGTTCAAAAAAACATTCAGTGAACTGATAAAGTGAGGTCGGTAATATAGGTATTTAACTGCGTCACATGCCCTTAAGGGCCTTAAGGGCATGTGACACTCAAATCAACCGACTGTGTGAATATTGTAAATAATAAAAAAATAGGTTTGTTATTTATTATATGCATGAAATAATAGGAGGGCACACAGATACTAAAGTCGGTAAATAATTATAAATATAAAATACAATTTTATATTGATCAAGAGAATCAATCATCAAGAAAATATGTAGATGCATAAGATGTACTTTTGAATTGAATTAAAATCTAATTCTATCGTAATGAATATTTTTAGCTGCTACATTGTTTGTGGAAAAAAATTAGTAATTTTGCAATTAAAATTTACTGCCTATGAATAATATTATTTTGTTGTTTTGAAAAAAAGGCCGTAGAAATTCTACTAAATGAAACTTTTATACATTTAAAGAAATTAAAAGTTTTAATTCATAAAAATATTGAGTTGAACTTTTAAACAATTAATTTTTCCAATAAATATGATCGTATAGCGTTTTCGCATAAAAAATTACTGATTTGGAGTTTTAAGATATAGAGTTAAATTTTATAGGAATACTACCTCCCTCACGATTATTAATTTAGGTAAACAATAATTCGTAAATTTGTATGTTTGTGTATTTAATTATGAATTAAATCCATTATAATTGAACGATAAAATTGTATAATAAAATTATTTTTTATTTTATTCGATTTTTTATACAATTTGTTATTAAATTTATGTATCTTACTATTTATGGAAAATATGTCTCGATTTGAAAATTGAGAACCCCATAATTTCAAAATTGCAAAAATGTATTTTTGAATTTTACTTGAGTTGTTGATAAGAATATATAAGTATTTTCCCTTAAATTTCTCAATTTAAGCTAAAATGTCAGAAATTATTGGAAAGTTTAAGGAACATTTATCCCTTAATTATTAGTTTGTAATAAAATAATCCTAAATGAATTATTTATTGTCACGGGCACATTCTCATATCGTGCGCTGTGCCCGTGGCTCGCAAGTTTGAAAAATGGTTAAAAAAAATTTGTAGGATTTTTCAAAACCTATAATTTCTCTTCGAGACTTTTTGTCGTATTTAGCATCATTTGGTTTAAAATTTGAATGTGAAGGTGTCATATTTCGATAAATTCTAATACTTTCTCGATTATAAGTAATAAGAATGTAATAAATTAATACAAATTTGTATCACTTTTTTGGGCGAATAACTTTTTTTTATAAATTTGTTTTCGTACCTTTTGTTGTTTTTTTACAAAAGTTTCATTTTTTTAATGTTATTTTTATAATTAAAGCCAAAACGATGTGTTCTGTCAAAAAGTAATTCATAACAAATTTGTAACTCTTTTTCGGTTAAATAATTTTTGTTAAGTAATTTTTTTTCTAGCCCGTATAATTTTTTCATGAATTTTTTTTTAGATTTTCAATGTTATATTTCCCGAAAAAAACACAAAGTACGCGCCCTATCAAGAAGTAATTATTAAGGAATTTTTAGATCTTTTTTGAGGAGACAATTTATGTTGATACATCTTCTTTCGTACCCTGCGTAATTTGGCGACAAAATGGGATTTTTCATTTCTCATTATTTTTTGTGCAATCAAAATAAAAATGTTCGATTTTAGAAGAAAATCAAAAAAGCTTTTATGATAATTTTGTAGGGCTTTTAAAAAGCAATGTTTTTCCCCACTTGACTTTTTTTTATATCGTACGTTGTTTGGCATAAAAGTTCCAGTTTTTAAATCATTTGAATTCTTTAAAAAGAAACGCTGTTACGCTTCTCTGTAACATTGATATTTTATCCAGTATAAATAAAATTGAATTTATTATAAGGATAATTTCATCAAATACAAAAATCGAAACTTTAAGGGACCGTAATGGTTCGAACAGGGGTTGGGCGTCAGTGGAAGAAAAGTTACGAACTTAGATAACATTTAGTATTTTTCCTTATTATTAACTTTTGAAGAATTGTCCTTTTATTATTCTGTGAAAAATGCAACTATTTTGTTAAAAAGTCATCTTGTTTCGTTAGGAAATCAGAAGCTTGGTTAAAAGTTGAACTAATTTGTAAAAAAATCATGCTTTTGGTTCTAGATTCACCTTTTTGGTCGAAAATTTAACTTCTATTTTTAGAAGTTAAATCCCTTTCTAATTGAAAATTCATGTATTTTGCTAAAAATGGGCTTTTTCTACCGAAAATAAATTTTCTGCGTTGAAAATTCACAATTTTTTATTAATTAATTTTTTATTATTTTTAGTTTGGATCTACATTATTCTAATTCGGTTGATGATTCAGCAATTTGGTCAAAAATTGAACTATTCGGTTAAACTATTAGGTTTTTTATTTCAAATAAACAATTTTTATAATCAATAAACTGGTCCAATAAAATTTTAATTTTTTGGCAGAAAATTAACTCTTTTCTTAAAAAATCATATTTTTAGTTGAAACTTCAACTTTTTTATAGGTAAGTCGTCCTCCCGGCTTTAAAATTCAAAAATGTTGTCAGAAATGAATATATTTTGTTGAAAGCTCAACTTATTTTGGTAGATCATTCATATAAAGCTGAGAAATTCATTTCTTTGGTTAAAATTTCTTTATTTAAAAATTAATATTTTTTTAACATGTAACAAGTTTCCATAACATTTTGTGATTTTGCATTGTTCAAAATTAATTTTTTAACTGAAAATTGCAAGTTTCCATTTTTGTTAGAAATGTATCCTTTATAAGTTTAAAATTTAATTATTTGTAGAAAATTCGTTTATTTTGTTAAAAATTCATCTTTTTGATCGAGAATTAATTTTCTTGATTTTGTTACATCGTTTTTTTTATTAAAAATATAATTGTTAACGTCTAAATTAGTCTATTTTGATAAAGGTTTTGACAATATGGTAGAAAATTAAAGTAGGATTCGTTTGTAAATGAACTCTTCCTAATTGGATAGCTGTTTATTGTTATTGCATAATCCTTGGTGGGAATTTTTTTACAAGTACGAAAAAGTATAACTATTTTGACAGAAAAACACTAATGAATATAAGAAATTTTTAAAACACTAAGAAATTCAGGTAGCCGTTTTAATCAAGGAAACAAATTTCCGGTCATTTTCCGGTTCGTACAAATTATTAAACTATTTTAATTCTTTGGAATTCTTTCCTTTTCAACTTTTTTGTAATAGCCTTAGTTGCTGAGATACACTGCTATAGGCCTCATATTTCTTTTGAATTTTGTTGGATTCTTTGATTCTTTGCATTATTTTTATAAACTATTTGTATTTCTTTGAAGTTGTGAATTCTGATGAGCATAAGAATTGCAAGTGGTATGGCCCTCAAACTTTTAAAACTAAATTTCAATTAAATAAAAATTTATCATTCTTCTAAATTTTCGATTCAAAATATAATTTCTACTTCAATACAGTTCAAGATGGAATCGAAAATTAAAGTTTCAGGTCTTACTTATTTTGAAACAATAAAACTGAAATAAGATTTGTTCTATAATAGAAAAAACATCTACATGGTATCACAAGGACAAACGTCGTGTCTTTCAAATAAAATATTAAACTATATTATATTCGAAATTGAGAAGAATAAAAAGAGGAAGTAAAATCTGGAGGCTAATTCAGTGACATGTTAATGACAAAATATTGGAAAAATTTAAACAACCATTGTTATATATACTGAACTTTTAGTACCAATATCTGGAATTTTGTAGGTACACTGTCAATTTAAATTTCACTCCATGAAACGATTTAATCGAAAGAGAAATATTAAAATTAATATAAAAAAAGAATGATCCCAATAATTAATAAAGTAAAAAATATTTCTTTGGTGGCAAGAAAAATATATAAATAATTTTAAAAAGTACGAAGATATAATTTAAAAGTAATTCTGGCTTTTATTATTATTTATCTGCAAAAGATGCAGGTAGAATAATTTGTTGCGATTCAAGAAAAATGCGTTATAAAATAATGAAAAACTTATATTGCATAATTGACTAAATTAAATGTAAGATTTTATTGAAACTTTTTACATTCTCGTCATTCTTGATTGAGAAAGTATTAGAATTGTCGGAAATTTGACATCACACTTTTTCAACGGATCTCCACGTTTCGAGACCCCCTGGAATCCGAAAATCAGGTTTTCACGATAACTCTCGAAAAAATGAAAAAATCAAATTCATCTTTGGCACACTTGTTTTAGGTCCCGAAAGAAAGGAAGAGTTCGTGAATCAACCATTTTTGATAAAAATTCAAAAAGTAAGCGCATTTTCAAAATTTGCTGAGACCACTTTTTTCATCAATAGAAGAAGAAAAAGAAGAGTCAAGAGAAGAAAAACATTTATTTTTGAAAGCCCTGCAAGATCATCATAACAAATTTTTGGATTTTCTTCAAAAATAAAAAACTCAAATCTTTATTGTACAAAAAATAATGAAAAATAAAAAATTCCATTTTGTGGACAAACTATGTAGGATACAAAAAAAGATGAATTAACAAAAATTGTCATCCGAAAAAGATCTACAATTTCGTTAAGTATCACTTCTTGATAGAACGCGTGCCTTTTGTTTTATTCGTGAAAAATAACATTGAAAAAAAATAATTAAAAAATGTGTGGAAAAACGACGAAAGTTACGAGAGAGAAAAAAAGATTTAACAAAACTTGTTTACAAATATCGGTCGGAAATCGAGCGCGCAGCGCGAGTGTCACGATAAGAATGAGTACCGCAAAGCCTACAGAGCTTTGAGAAACTTAATCATTGACAATACTTAATTAAGTAGAAAATTCAGAACATGAAGACGCATATAAATACTGCCATCTAAAAGAGATCTTTTTGATAAAGTTTTTTTCAAGCATTCCAAATGCAATATTACTTTAGTTTTACCTTAATTATACGAAAAAATAATAAAATACTTTAGGATTTAAAAATACACATAGAAAACATTTATACAATGAAGTATTCGAACCTTCAATTCACTGTTTTTGTAAAAATTATATTTTTTAAAATAATTCTTAAAATTTCGCTACAATTTTAAAATATGACACGAATTTTTATAACTTATTTATATAGTATCTCAAAAATTTATCTTTTAAAACAAACTAGACGAGGAATTAATTTAACTAAACTTTATTAAATTTTTTAATTTAACTAAATTCTTAATTGAACTAAAATTTATTTACTTTTAAAATTTATCTTAATTTCATTTAAATTTAATATTTTCGGCGTGCAGAGACAGCCCTGAGTCACCTATAGATATGGCTGGCGAAGGCAAGCGCGAGAATCGAGAAACAGAAAATCACCGGCACGTTCGGATTGGCTTTCAATGTGCGCCTTGGCCCCACTTCTCCCGTAGACGTAGGCAAAGGACGCGGTTGTCATGGAAACGTCGAAAAGTTGAAGAGGGCAGCACCGCGATGCATGTGTAACAAGCCGACAGTCTTTTACCGCGCGAAAGTTCAAATATTTTAGATTTAATAAGAGAATAATTAATAAAAGTATGAAAAATAAGATTTTCTATAATT
>NC_046662.1:105954830-105956263 GCF_010883055.1 Belonocnema kinseyi
AATCAGTATATGTTGACTTGGCAGGATTGTTTAAGCAAGTATTCGGGCGCGATTCCACTTTCGAAAATAGACTCGCCTCACGTTGCAGTGGCACTAGCAGAAGATTTAATTTGCGTTTTTGGATACCCCGAAATAATACAAACCGACCACGGATCTCAATTTATGAGTAACATTATGAACAGCATTGCTACAATATTCAAAATTCGGAAATATCGTTCTAGTGCTTATCATCCGCAATCTCTAGGTGCATTAGAAAGAAGTCACCACACGTTTGTGGAATACTTACGCAATTACAGTGAGCGGAGTAACTGGAACCAATGGCTTCCGTTTGCCATTTTTTCCTTTAATACTTCTGTTCACGAGTCCACTGGCATGACTCCTCAAGAAGTTGTTTTTGGGCGGAGGGCATGATTTCCTTCCGAATTCGGAGACGAAAAGATACATATGACATACATACAATTAGTTGACGAAGTTTTAAATCGAATTGTAGAAACATAGTCACTTGCTACAGCTCGATTGGAAGCTGCAAAAAGACGTTGCAAAAAATATTATGACCAAAAGATCAATGAACAAAAGTTTGAGAAAAATCAATACGTTTATGTGCTAGTTAATATGAGGGAGGACAAATTTGACGACTATTATTCAGATCCATTCAAAATCGTAAAAGTTATTGATGACCTTAATGTAGAGTTGCAAATCACACCAAAACAAACTTCTATTGTTCATGTAAATAGAATAAAACATGCATTTTTGAGATACGTATAAAATTCTATTTGAAAATAGATATTGCAATTTACTTTTCACAATTTTTGAAATAAAATGTATGAAAAAGGTCCCATCTCTAAAATTCTGTCTAAATTAACGCAAAAGTTGAATGTGATTTAAAAACCTGTAATTTATTGAGAATTTAGTCAATCATCATTAGATTATCATTGTTAAGTTTCAAATTTTGAAATGGTAGAATCTCAAAATTTGAAATTTCTGTGTTACACTTATCCGGGATTTCAACTATAGATATTTACTAAGAGATGTAAAATTCTTGAAAGGAAAAAGAAACTAGGTCAGTACAAGGAAAGTAAAGGACACGCAAGTTTATGGGACAAGGTCGCGCGTGCGACGTGCGAAGAAAGGAGGAAATTCGGATCATTAGAAAAAGAACGCTATATGTATATATTGCAGCTTAAAAGTGAATTGAAATTATTAATTTCAATTCAAATTAGGTAAAGGATAGAACCGTAATAAAATAAATAAAATTAAAGCCGAATGGACAGATTATTAAAAAAAACTATGTTACAAAAAGAGACCAAAATTTTTAAATTTTAACAATTTAGAAATTCTGGGAAATTAATTGAAAATTAATCATTATTGAATAGTATTGGTTATATAAAATGACGGAAATGAGTATGAAGTTGAAGCAATAAATGATTATTAAG
>NC_046662.1:105956363-105957836 GCF_010883055.1 Belonocnema kinseyi
CGTCGTCGATTTCATAATACATCTTCTCATGGGAAGAGAGTACGTGACTTCACGCTTGGCCGATTATTGAGAAAAAGTCCAGGCGCACACATTGTTTATGTTGTCATTCGGAGAATCGACTTCTCGGAGGTCTTATTAATCGTCTCAACCAAAATCAAACAACTCTCTAATCGGTTCTTTTTTAACGATCTAGTGTCGCGAATTGTATATCTAATATAAGATTTATATATCCTGCAATCAAACCTGCTATATCCTATGTCTAAATAATCATAGCTGAGTTACATTAATATTCCTTTCAAGAAATTGGGCTTAATCTAGTGTATACATTTATTCGTTTACAAGAAACGATTATCATTTCAAACATTTCCATGTCGATTTGCCCGACTGTTGCTTGCCAATCTTTTCTTCGAAATAATACTTAAATTCTAAATTCAAGACTCGCTTTTCAAATTTAAGTTTTTTTTTATTCAAACTGAAACCGCGAATTTACTTCACTGACTGTCCTGTTCCTAGCAGCGAGAATGCGAATTATATCCGCTCATTACACTTCCCTCCTTAAAAGAAAGGCACTTTCATAAAGTGTCTTTCTCAAATTGAATAGTTCGGGTAGAATTTGAATTCACAGAGGATTTATGGCTGCTAAGTTTTAATAGTGTAAATTACTCTTAGTGCTGTTTAGTAAAAAAATAAGTGAAAAAAATGTAAACTGCAGTATCGCCCTATTCGAGGATTAAAAAAAAGGCAATAAAATAATTTCTCTAATTGTGACACCTCTACTTTATTTTGCATGTAAGTTTACTTAATAATATTTATAATTAAATTAATTACATATTTCTATGTCTACTTTATCATAGTTCCTTTCATGAATTACAACTATTTTCCCGTTAATACTTATTTCTTATCTTGATTTCTTTTTGTGAACCATGCATGAAACTTTTAATATTTGTTTACACTTCACAGGTTAATGTCCCTTCACAACATATATTGCAACCATTGCAACAAATCGTAGCTCAAGAGGAGCTTCAATTAGAAAAATATACTCGGTGAGCATTTGAAACCTTGACTCATTTAAGTTTACTCTCCATTAAACTTTATCCTTGGTTCAAAAATTTAGAAAAGTGAACTCAACCCTTCCTTAAAATTTAGTTTTACTCAACTTATAAAAAGTAGGTCTCATTTAAAAATGAACTTTTCTGTCTAAAACGAATTAATTCTCGTAATAACATATAATTTTAGCTTTAATATGACTATATTACTAAAATATATCGTATAAACAATCAGTATAATCTAAACGATAATTTCAGAAAATAATAATGAATTTTACGCTTACCTATAAAATGAAAGTCAGTTACTTAAATTAAACCTTTCATTTTTTATATCATTTATTGTCAAATAAACATGATTTTCTCGATAAAAACTCTTAAGGCTTACAACAATTATATCAAGAATAACAATAATAATAATTATTATAAT
>NC_046662.1:105957936-105961902 GCF_010883055.1 Belonocnema kinseyi
ACGAAGGCGAGGGTTCAAGGTCAGACTTTTCTTGTTTTAAGTGCGGCAGAATAGGACACATGGCACGAAATTGTACGAGTTCATATGTCCCGAATTTCAATGTTCCGCACTGCAATAATTGCAATAAAAATGGTCACCTTGCGAGAGATTCCAGGAATCTCGTAGATAAATCAAGGGCATGTTTTAATTGTAATAAAGAGGGTCATGTTGCTCGTGATTGTCCTGAAAATAAAAATAATAACAGTAGAGATAAGAACCAATTAACCTGTAGATATTGCAAAAAGGCTGGCCATGAAATTGAAAAATGTTTCAAAAGATCAGGCAAAGTAGCAGATAATCGCAGGGATAAAGAAGAAGATTTAAACGAGAAATGAGTTTGACTGAATGGTGCGACAGCGAACTCTTAAAAAATGCAGCACCGATCCGACGGTTTGTGTTAAAGATTGATACAGCAGGGAAGGCACTCACTCCAAATGTAAACTTAAAAAGTAAAAATTTTAAAAACGGAAATGGTGGTTTTATTGTGGATACGGGAGCAGAATTAAATTTAATTAAAAGAAGGAAAGTAAAAACAGGTACACCAGTAAATTTTGATGTCAAATATCATTTATTTGGAATCACAAGTGAAGGGGTAAAAACATCTGGAGAAGTATATTTAAATATTAAGGGGGTTGATTGTCCATTTCAAATAGTACTTAATAATTTTCCCGTGAATTGCGACGGCATGTTAGGAATGCCTTTCCTGACTGACTCGGTCATTGATCTGAAAACGAAAATAATAAAAAAGCATATTGGTGAATTTTCATTCAGTTCGCCAATTGAAACTGCTTCCAAAAGAGGTACAAAACTTATTTTAAAAGCTCGTACGAAACAATTAGTAATATTACCAGTAACTAACACCGATTTAACGGAAGGATATTTGCCTTTAATACCAACAGGTCCAGGTGTATTTTTGGGTCAATCTCTAGCAACTATAAAAGAGGGTAATATTCAAGTCTATTGTATCAATACTACTACCAGGGATGTAGAACTCTCTGTTTCACCCGTAACATTAGAAGAATTTGAGACAATTGAATCAATTACTGAATCTGTAAATAACGATAATAACCAATGCCTGAATAAAGATAACAGTAAAGAGGGTAACAAAAATACTAACAAGAACAGTAACAAAAATACTAGTAGAAATAACAATGCTGAACGGTTTGAAAAATTACTACTGCAACTTCATTTGTCGAATTTATACAAAGAAGAAAAAGAATGTCTTTTAAAGACTTTGAGAAAGTTTCCTTATCAGTTTTTTCTGGAAGGAGACAACTTGGGCTACACAAATGTTTTGAAACATAAAATTAGAACTGTAGATGATACACCTGTAAATAAACCAAACTATAGGTATCCCGTTGTACATAAAGAAGCGATAGCTAAAGAAATAAAGAAGTTGAAAGAACAAGTTGCGGTATCGCCTTCTAGCTCGCCTTATAACTCGCCGGTATGGGTAGTTCCTAAAAAACCGGACTCTAAGGGAAATAAAAGGTGGCGAATGGTCATTGACTATCGTGCCCTCAACGAAAAGACTGTTGGGGATGCCTGCCCACTGCCTAATATTACGTCTATATTGGATCAGCTGGGTGGCTCCCGGTACTTCACCGTGCTCGATCTTGCATCTGGATTTCACCAGATCGAAATAGATCCACCGGACAGACATAAAACTGCTTTTTCCACAGTCTTTGACCCTCTCGAATTTAATAGAATGAGTTTTGGGCTCAAGTCAGCTCCTGCAACATTTCAAAGATTAATGGACATTGTTTTATCAGGGATGCAAGGGGTTGAACTTTTTGTATACATGGACGACATAGTTATTTACGCGAAATCAGTACAGGAACATAACGAAAAATTAGAGAAGTTGTTGGGACGTTTAAGACTGCCGGACGTTAGTTACAGATCACAAGGCACTAGTATGGTTAGACAATTTAAAAGACCCTACGATGGGATCCCGCTTAGCTCGTTGGAAAATCAAACTCCAAGAATATGAATGCAAAATAGTATACAAGCCAGGTCGTGTTAATGCCAACGCGGATGCGCTTTCACGAAACCCAGTTAATTTTGACAAGAAAATTGATAAAGAAAATATTGGTGGTGAGGATGGTCATGACGATGCCACAGAGGGCTGTGGGTCGAATATTGGCTGCTTCTCCGGAAGCAAAATCCTATACCACGAATATCCTATAGAAAGAACTTTTGTTGATTATTGTTACTCTAATATGGAAGTTACTTATGATAACCTGTAATGAAATGGTAGAAAGTGATGAGATAGATGTAAATGAAGAAATTGTTGAGAAAAGTAAAGACAGTTCGGTCTCAGATGTTGGAGACATTTTGATCTCGATGGGAAATGTAGCCCCAAGTTCAAGTGATTGTGTGAAGGTCGTGAGCTCTATACCCCAGCCTAGCTCCGGCTGGTCCGGGCCCCGCCAGGGTGGAGATGAGGCAGAAACTGATGCGCAAGTTTCGGAAGGGTGCAATTCGGTTCTCTGCATTACACCTGTTTCTGGGTCACTCAATGGCCATGGGGGAACGCCAGGTGCGGGTGGCAGTGAGACGAACACACAGACCTCCCCCCTCCTACCTGGTTACGGAAGTGCGGTAAGGGCACGGGGCTTTGGGACCTCCGGAAGAAAGCGCTTGAATGAAAAAGAGTCTGCTCTTCCATTTCGAGAAGGGAAGGAACTGCTTACTGTGGTTGCCTGTCCCAAAGGGAAGGAACCGCTTACTGTGGTGTCCGGTCCCAGGGGGAGGTGTCCTCGATGGAGAAGGCACGGTCCCCGGGAAGAAGGTTGCGTCCTATGGGCACCCGTCTTCCAGAGGGGGTATTTGGTGGACCAGCTGGCCACACGGAAGATAAGAACGTACCCGCAGAGCTTTTGTTAGACCACAACGGAAGGGGGAGAGTAATGGCCAGTTTTGGCGTCGGCTCTTCCATTCCGAGTGAGGAAGGTACCGCTTACTGTGGAATCCTGTCCCCAAGAAGAAGGTTGCGTCCTATGGGCACCTGTCTTCAAGGAAGTACGGATGTTGAGTTTGAAGAAGGTTGCGTCCTATGGGCACCTGTCTTCAAGGAAGTACGGATGTTGAGTTTAGAAGAAGGTTGCGTCCTATGGGCACCTGTCTTCAAGGAAGTACCGATGTTGAGTTTTTTGCTGAAGATTCTGATGATGACGTTTTAACTGAAAATGAAACAGAAAAGTTAGAAGGAATTTGGGAGAAATTTTTGAAAAGTAGAGATAAGACAGATAACGATGATGAAAGACCTAAAAACAATTAAAATTGAATGAAGGCGCTTCCGCAGAGGCAACACAAATTTTTCATGCAAGTTCGAAAAAGGTAATCCGATACTTACTCCGTTATTTCAGTTGAGTCGAGATAAACTTTGAATGAGAGATGATAATATCTTGAATTTCGTGTCATTCGATGGGGTGCTTACTACACCCCTGGGTAGGGAATTGTTAAACCATTCCATAATTAAACTCTTGAACCTACAAGAAACAGAAGCAGATATTGGTTACGTGACATCAAAAATACATGATAAGCGTTTAGTTTATAATTTGTTTATCAAAGAAAAATTCGATTCAAAAGTTTTTGTAAAAAAACATAGAGACTGCGGTAATTACGCTGAGAGAGGCTATGGAAGCTACAAATACTAAAACTTTCAGTTTGGCTCGAGAAGGTAATGGATTCGATAAATTGTCGTGGTTAGTAATTGAAAAAGTTTTTAGAACACATTTTGGTAAAGGAGGATATGAGATAACAGTATGTACAGGTGAAGTCGAAGTTCTTGAGGTGCAAAAACGCCCGGAAATTATAAGAGAGTGTCATGACTCAACCGTAGGTGGGCATAAGGGTGAGACGAAAACGTTGGAAAGAATTCGGGAAAGATTTTATTGGAAAGGTATGAGAGATGAGGTTAGAGAT
>NC_046662.1:105962002-105968811 GCF_010883055.1 Belonocnema kinseyi
TACATTAATATTCCTTTCAAGAAATTGCGCTTAATCTAGTGTATACATTTATTCGTTTACAAGAAACGATTATCATTTCAAACATTTCCATGTCGATTTGCCGGACTGTTGCTTGCCAATCTTTTCTTCGAAACAATACTTGAATTCTGAATTCAAGACTCGCTTTTCAAATTTGAGTTTCTTTTTATTCAAACTGAAACCGCGAATTTGCGTCACTGAAACTGTAACAAACCGAGTTTGTTTTGAAAACACGCGTTACGACCGGCAATCGGGTGCTCGTATGCTCCTCGGTCACCTTTGTATCCGCGTGCATCGCCCTCAGAGCCGTAGCTTGCGTTTCTAGCGCCCGAAGCGATTTGAAAATTTCGTATTACATACATTATGAGCATTACATTAAAAATAAAATAAGTATTCAGTAACTACAAAATATCATATTATTTAATGTAATCATTTTTTATCTTTTTAATTATTGTTACTAATTTATGCATTTAAAATTGTGTAAATTAATTAAAAATAATATAACAATTTTTATTACATGTTCCTTTTTAAATGTATAACATTTATTTATCGACCAATGTAACTCCAATAGTTTCGACAAAAAAGATTAATTTTTTACCAAGAAATACGAGTATTCAATAAAATACAAAAATTTTCAACTGAAAAACATCACTTTTCAACGGAACATAGAATAGTTAAATTTGTAGTTAAAAGAAATTAATTTCTAATCAAAAACAAAAAGAATTTTCTACAAAAAAGGAAATTTTTCAACAAACAAAAATTTTTGGACTAAATTGATAAATCATCAAAGAAAAAAAAAACTAAATTTTTAACAAGGTAATTCCACTTTTAACCAGGGAAGGTGAAGAATCGTTAAAGTTCTTTGAAATCGCTTAAATTATTGAAATTAATAGAAATTTCCTTAGAACGTTTTACAACTTCCTTAAATATTTAAAATCTAAAATCGCTTGAAATTTTTCAAAGCTCTTGAAAATTTTTTGCAATTTTAAAAATACCCTAATATATTTTGAATCCTTTAAAATCTTATACTAAATTATCGAAATCAATTGAAAATTCTTTAGAATCTATTCAAATATCCTGAGATATATGAAATCCTTGAAAATCTCATATTAAATTACTGTAATCAATGGAAAATTCCTTGGAACCTTTTAAAATACACTAAAGTATTTCGAAAACTTTAAATTCTATTGAAACACCTGGACATCTTTTAAACATTTCTAAAATACTTTGGAATTTTTTAAATAACCCTCATAAAATTGTTAAAATTTGTTGAAATTCCTTTAAATTATAAAAATGAATTGAAAATTCCTTGACATCTTTTCAAACAACATCAAATATTTAAGATCCTTTAAAATCTTTCAAATTTCTTGAAAACTTTTTAAGCTCCTGAAAATTCCTTGAAATATTAAAAATACCCTAAAATATTTCAAACCGTTTCAAATCTTTTACGAGATTATTTAAATCAATGAAAAATTCCCTGGAATCTATTATAATATCCTACAATATATCAAATCTTTCAAAATCTCATATTAAATTACCGTAATCAATTGAAAATTCCTTGGAATCTATTAAAATTCTCTCCAATGTTTCAAATCCTTCCAAATCTTTTGAAATACTCACTTTTTTAAAAATTTCTAATGCAGTTTGAAATTTTTGTAAATAAACCTTCTAAAATTTGTTTAATTCTTTCAAACTCTTTTAAATTCTTTTGAATTAGAAAAAAATTTGTAAATTCCTTGACATATTTTAAAACATCCTCAAATATTTAAAATCCTTAAAGATCTTTTGAAATCTCTTGAAATTTGGATTATTTTAAATGACCCTTCTAAAACTCTTTTAATTCTTTGAAATTCCCTTAAATTATAAAATAAATTGAAAATTCCTTGAAATATTTTTAAAATACCCTCGAATATTTAAAATCTTTGAAAATATTTTGAAATCTTTTGTAATTTGTTAAAACTTCCGATTAAAGTTTAGAAAACAGAAAAATTTCAAAACTTTAAATATTGAAATGTTTGTAGATTAGAGTTTTGAACAAGGGGTCCATAAAAATTCAAAGTTGATTAAATCTTTCAAAATTTAATTTTTACAAATTTCAACTATGAAATAAGAATGATTTTCAAATCGATGGGATTAAATTTTTCAAATTTTGAATTGAAAACTTGGGAGTTTATTTACAAAAAATAAGTAAGCACAAATAAATGGAAAGCATGTAGAATTTGAAAGTACGTTTTTAAAAAAAATGTATATAATTTTATAATTATATAGAAAAATCGTTTTAGAAATAGTTAAAATTTAACTCGAGTAGTTTCTATTAAAACTTTAATTTAATATTTTGACTAATCTACAAACATTTAAATTTTTAACCTTTTGAAATTTTTCTGTTTTCTAAATTTCAGTCTGAAATAATTTCATTTACAGATTGTCGAAATGAAAAACATACATTTCAATTTTGAAGGCTTTTGATTTATTTAAGATTATTAATTTTTATAAAAAAATTACAAGTTTAAAATTCCAAATTAAGACTTGAATCATATCGAGTTGGAAAGAATTACATTTTGAAAGCTTTAACCAGCTTTCAACTTTACTGATCCCATTTTCAAAACCCTAATCTACAAAAGTTTCAATATTTAACGTTTTGAAATTTTTCTTTTTTCTAAATTTCATTTTGAAGTTTTAAAAATTTCAAGATATTTCAAAAGATGTGAGATAATTGAGGGTGTTTGAAAAGATGTCAAGGAATTTTCAATTTTTTTCTAATTTAAAGGAATTTCAAACAATTCAAAACATTTTAGAAGGGTTATTTAACAAAATTCCAAAGTACTTCAGAAATCTCAAAAAAAAGTTCTAGGTATTTGAAAAGATTTTGATGGATTTGAGAGAATTTCTAGAGATTTCAAGGAATTTTTTATTGATTACGGCAATTTAATATGAGACGTTGAAAGTTTTGATATATATTAGGATAATTAAATAGATTCCAATGAATTCTCAATTGATTTCAAAATTTAAAAAAAAACCCCAAGCGATTTTAAAGAATTTTAAAGGATCTTAAATATTTGAGGATGTTTAAAAAGATGTCAAGTAATTTTCAATTCATTTTTCAAAGAATTAAAAACATTTTTAAAGGGTTATTTAACAACATTCCAAGGTACTTCAGAAATCTTTAAAAAAAAGTTCTAGGTATTTCAAAATATTTTAAAGGATTTGAGAAAATTTCTAGAGATTTCAAGGAATTTTTAATTGATTTCAATAACCTAGTATGCGATTTTAAAAGATTTAAAATATTTAAGTTTCTTTTTTTAATTTCAAGCAATTTTCAAGAGCTTTACAAGATTCCAAACGATTTGAAAGGATTTTAAAGGATCTTAAATATTTAAGGCTGTTTAAAAAATTCCAAAGAATTTTGTATGAATTTCAAAAATTTAAAACGATTTAGAAGAATGTTAACGTTTTTTTCCCCATCTTTTCTGGTTAAAAGTGGAACTATTTTGTTAAAAATTTAGTGGTGGTCTTCTATTTATATCTCGATCCCTATTTTAAAGAGATTGAAGAAATTGGCGATTTGAACGTTTCGCGTGATACTTAATTTCATGCATGCGTCGATTTCGAGGTTATGTTTTTCTGGTGTATATTATATGGATATTATTCCTATTATATCTGATTAAAAGTTTGTCATAAGGACAACCGCAGGATTTCGCCGGGAGCGGGTGCTAATCTGAAAAAGTGCACCCGATCCCAGCGAAATCGCGGTAAAATTTCAGCCACAACCACGTCTCACGACCATGAGATAGGTGGTTACAGTCTGTAATTGAATCAATACGACGATCCGGCAAAAGTCTCGTGCACCCTGAGGACACGGAGCGACCTTAGGATGACCGACTTCTGCATTTTTCCCGCAAGTGTTCTAGCATATTGTTCACACGCAGGGATGATTTTCAGGCTACTAACCAGTGAAAGCTTGGCACCTACAAGAGCGCCGATGATAAGGACCATTAGTTTGACAGAATATTCCGGGTGCAATCGTCGCAACTCCCTTATGAGGTATCCATACCTCTCTTTCTTTTCATTCTATTTGGCTATGATTTTTTTGTCAGCTGGCGCCGAAAATTCGATAACGAACAGGGTTCGCTTATCAAAGTCAAGAAGAACCATGTCAGGTATCGACTGTGCAACAGAAACAATTGTCGAGAATATATAGTTCCAGTATATGCGGCACTTCACATTTTCGACAATTGACTCGATTTTCCTAGGAGCATTCAGAGAAGCGATATTAAGGTGAAAGCCGTATGAGTGACAGAGATAGTAATAAAGCAAACTTAGTTCCGCATTGTGCCTCTGGATGTAGGTTGTTTCCGCATGAGTTGGACAACTGGATAGTATGTGTACCAAATTCTCGGGGTGTGCATGACACGCCCTGCAGCTTATCTATCGGAGTGAGTACTCGAGATAGATAAGATTTGATGCATTTTGCTCACCCCTAATACTGAAGTTAAGTCCGAGTGTTTCAGCAGCCTCCTCCGCTGCTTTATACAGAAACGCTCCTTTGCCCACTTCTTCGTGCTTTCTGACCATTTTAAGACGAGGGTCTCTTCCATTTGCGACTATATGTGCTGTACCCCGAATGATCCTATTGCGAAGAGATTCGAAATTCAATATTCCGCGACTACCTTGACTGCGTGCGATGTAGAGTTGCGGAACAGATGCATGCTTCTGTTTATGTACATAACCTTTCGTTTCCCGAGATCAAGGGATCAGAGCTCGTTCTTCGTCCGTGCTGCCACCCCAAATAAATAGAGTATTACCGGGACAAGAAGCATGTCCGTTGCATATATTTTGTTTCTCGCCGAAAGTTCGGAAGATCAAATCTGCCAGATTAGACGTTTTTATATGCTTCGGAGATTATCCTTTATAGATGCCACATCCTGAATTCGGCTATGTTGCACGCCCAGGTATGCATAAGTCTCTCCAGCGCAAAGGTGCCGTGTAGCGCTTCTATCGACGAGCTCAGGGTCTTTAGGGATGCCATTAAGTTTTACTCGCTTCAAATAAACCTTAGCGCATTTGTGTAACCCAAATTCCATTCCTATTTCCTTCGTCTATCGTTTAACAGTCCCTATAGCTAGATGTAGCTGCTCTTTGTTCTTAACATAAATCTTAATATCGTCCATATAAAATACAAGAGTGACCTTGACCTTTCGATCTACAGGTTTGCCGAAAAAGTACCAGTCGGAATGGCGAAGTGCTAGAGATAGTGGCCATAATGTGAGGCAAAAGAGGAGTGGGCTCATGGTGTCGCACTGAAAGACACCTCTCTGAAAGGTGACCTTGTTAGTTGTCTCACGATTTTTTACAGTGAGACAGAAAATCTGGTTTTCCAAAGCGGCATCAATCTCTCTATGCACCTGACGATTTGCGGATGATCCTATAACCTTTCCAAAAGACAGATGATAAGTCTATGGAAGGTCGAATCAAAAGCTTTCCGGTAATCATTCCAGGCCATCGATAGATCACGCTGGTTGTATGCTGCATCGTTGCAGACACATCTATCGATGTGCAGGTTCTCCCGACATCCTGCTACGCCTTTCTATAAGCCGCGTTCTTCATAGATTTCTTTCCACACAGGTTCAATTTCCCGAACAATCCTATCATTTAGGATAGCTGTGAATATCTTATAAAGTGTATTCAGACAAGTGATTGGCCTATAATTCTTCGGATCAACCGGAGGGTCTTGGTAGAGTCGAGATGGGTCACAGAAAAAATCTGCATCTTCATCCAATAGTGGTGATGGTTTTGCTTTGGGGCGCTTGGCTAGTGGTTTTGTCTTCTTTAGTGTTGGCTTCTTCGGTGCTAGTTTCTTCGCTGCTGCTTCTTTCTTTGCTGCTGCTTTCTCCTTCAAAACAGCAATGTTTTCAGGAGAAGTCAGCTCGCCACTCTGCATCTACTTTCGGCCACGTTTCGACGGTTTTTTTGTGGTAACGGTGGCTTGCAATGGGCCAATTTCATCTTAAATCAATGAGAAAGTGGTGGCAGCTGACAAAGCTGATTCTGATCGAGATGTGGATGGTTCAGATGTTGACGGTTCAGATGTGACCACTTCTTCTTCCCGACCGACATTAGTCTGTTCAAAAATAATACGCCGCTGTTTATCTTGATCGATATCAGCCTCAGCCGCAACTGCCTCAGCATTTTTTCAACGACTTGGACAAAATCAGCATCAGTGAAGATATCGGAATTGAATGGAGAAATTTCCGTTGCACACACAAGCACAGCAATGTGCCGTATTTCCGAAAAATAGCTGTCCTATTTGGAGTTCACATTGCTAAAAATAAAAATAAATGAAGAAAAACACCAGTTAAATGGTAAATAAACACTTTATGCTGACAAAAATGACGATATTTGATCGTAGTATACGCTTTCAATTGTATACACTGGGAAAAGCAAAGTATCTCACGACTAAGCCAACCAAACGATGAGGCCACTATGAGGATGACAACAACAAAAATTTTACAACCGTATATTGGCATAATTTAATGTCGCATCAAAAAATATGAGGAAAACACTTAATTCTAATGCATTCCACTTACCTTTTTCAATTGATTCACTCGAAAAAATGGCACTTTACAAAAAAAAAAGTGTTTTTACTCCATTTTTGCACACGATATTCGCAACTGATGCAATAATGCGCGCATCCACTTCGGTGTGGGCACGAACGCTGACTCAGGACAAGAGAAATTCGGGAGTAGTTGGGTCGGCCATTTTTATATTACACGACAGATAAAATCGACTGTCTC